>NC_060146.1:63665392-63965392 GCF_021461385.2 Schistocerca piceifrons
GGGGCCGGGTTCGATTCCCGACTGGGTCGGAGATTTTCTCCGCTTAGGGACTGGGTGTTGTGTTGTCCTAATCATCATCATTTCATCCCCATCGACGCGCAAGTCGCCGAAGTGGCGTCAAATCGAAAGACTTGTACCCAGCGAACGGTCTACCCTACGGGACAGGCCTTAGTCACACGACATTTACATTTACAATAATTTATATGGCAGAAGGCTCTTTATAAAAATTCCGTTTACTAACGCGGTCTGGAGTTAATGTCTGTGACCACTAGGAAATAAACTTCCGAAAATCGCTTGCAAAAGCTACACTCCTGGAAATGGAAAAAAGAACACATTGACACCGGTGTGTCAGACCCACCATACTTGCTCCGGACACTGCGAGAGGGCTGTACAAGCAATGATCACACGCACGGCACAGTGGACACACCAGGAACCGCGGTGTTGGCCGTCGAATGGCGCTAGCTGCGCAGCATTTGTGCACCGCCGCCGTCAGTGTCAGCCAGTTTGCCGTGGCATACGGAGCTCCATCGCTGTCTTTAACACTGGTAGCATGCCGCGACAGTGTGGACGTGAACCGTATGTGCAGTTGACGGACTTTGAGCGAGGGCGTATAGTGGGCATGCGGGAGGCCGGGTGGACGTACCGCCGAATTGCTCAACACGTGGGGCGTGAGGTCTCCACAGTACATCGATGTTGTCGCCAGTGGTCGGCGGAAGGTGCACGTGCCCGTCGACCTGGGACCGGACCGCAGCGATGCACGGATGCACGCCAAGACCGTAGGATCCTACGCAGTGCCGTAGGGGACCGCACCGCCACTTCCCAGCAAATTAGGGACACTGTTGCTCCTGGGGTATCGGCGAGGACCATTCGCAACCGTCTCCATGAAGCTGGGCTACGGTCCCGCACACCGTTAGGCCGTCTTCCGCTCACGCCCCAACATCGTGCAGCCCGCCTCCAGTGGTGTCGCGACAGGCGTGAATGGAGGGACGAATGGAGACGTGTCGTCTTCAGCGATGAGAGTCGCTTCTGCCTTGGTGCCAATGATGGTCGTATGCGTGTTTGGCGCCGTGCAGGTGAGCGCCACAATCAGGACTGCATACGACCGAGGCACACAGGGCCAACACCCGGCATCATGGCGTGGGGAGCGATCTCCTACACTGGCCGTACACCACTGGTGATCGTCGAGGGGACACTGAATAGTGCACGGTACATCCAAACCGTCATCGAACCCATCGTTCTACCATTCCTAGACAGGCAAGGGAACTTGCTGTTCCAACAGGACAATGCACGTCCACATGTATCCCGTGCCACCCAACGTGCTCTAGAAGGTGTAAGTCAACTACCCTGGCCAGCAAGATCTCCGGATCTGTCCCCCATTGAGCATGTTTGGGACTGGATGAAGCGTCGTCTCACGCGGTCTGCACGTCCAGCACGAACGCTGGTCCAACTGAGGCGCCAGGTGGAAATGGCATGGCAAGCCGTTCCACAGGACTACATCCAGCATCTCTACGATTGTCTCCATGGGAGAATAGCAGCCTGCATTGCTGCGAAAGGTGGATATACACTGTACTAGTGCCGACATTGTGCATGCTCTGTTGCCTGTGTCTATGTGCCTGTGGTTCTGTCAGTGTGATCATGTGATGTATCTGACCCCAGGAATGTGTCAATAAAGTTTCCCCTTCCTGGGACAATGAATTCACGGTGTTCTTATTTCAATTTCCAGGAGTGTATTTCTTCAAGTTCTTTGGTGGAAACACCATCAAGCATGTCGACTTCCACAAGTTCCGCCTACTTCCGGAAGTAGCTTCCACAAGGTGGTGAAAACAGTTTCTCTCATTTCTTTAACGTCAGTACCGCCATTAGACTCTTGTTTATTTATAGTGTTACATTTCGTCTTTCACAAGCATGATTTCGGCTTCAGAGTGCCATTGCCAAGTGTTTTAAGTGTTATAATGGCACTTTGAAGCCGAAATCATGATTGTGAAAGGTTAAATGTAACACTGTAAATAAACAGCAGTCTAATGGCGGTACTGACTTTAAAGAAATATATTATGACTGTGGCCCCACAGTATGAAAAAGTTGTTAAGTTTCTTTCATTATGCCGCAAGTACCTACTGATCTTTCCAGGTGCTAGTTCGATGTTATGGTCTTCAGTCGAAAGAATACTTTGATGCAACTCTCCATGCTATTCTATCCTGTGCAAGCCTCTCCATCTCTGATTAACTACTATAACTTACAACCTTCTGAATCTGCTTAGTATATTCATCTCTCGGTCTCCGTCTACGATTTTTACCTCCTACGCTCCCCTACAATACTAAATTTTATTGTCATTTGACGATAGCAAAGAAATGCAGAGAAATATTTGGAAAAAAAATTTCCACTTGACGTTATGAATAGCATTACTATATACTTATTTATTTATTTAAAATGATCTGATTAGGGCCAATAGGCCCTCTCTTACAATGGAACAGGGTTTCACACATGCAGTACCTTTCATACATCATATTTACCTAAAAAATAATATGACAAATTCTGTATTATTCAAAGGATTTGAGTGTTTATAATGAGTATGTGAGTAAATAGTACAATAAACTAATAAAACCAATACTGACAGTACTTGTACTATTGTTGCTGCTGCAATTAATACTGGTAATAATAATATAATAATGATAGTGGCAGATGAAAAAAGACTTTGTAAGGGTACAAAATAGATGAACTCTGGTATGGCGAGCTGGGAAATGAGGAATATCTGGTTGGACAGAAGGATGTACGAGGGTAACGTCAGTGCACAGGGTCATTGGTAATCGTCGTTGCTTTAGTAGATATGTCAGTATCTTCTGAAGCTGGAGACGTTATTTAGTACTATAATATAATGCGCGTGGTTATTCCAGAGTTCTTCAACTTTTTTAGTCCTGTCTTCCTCAGTTACGTGTAATATTACGGTAAATTGATAATTTTTACTTATGGACCGTCTGACAGAAACTGAATAAAACGCAATTTTAGTGCCATCCGCGTTTCGCCTCCATTTTCTGCAAGGCATCATCAGTGGCCTGGAATATGTACGTATGTTAGCTATTTAATTTACATTTTTGTCACTGTGCCTATAGGTTATAAACAGTTCTAATTGTTGGTATTTGCTATTAAGTAGTAATGTTTTGAACTGTACTTACAGGATGCGTGGACAATTTCTTACATATTACGCTCCCGTTGCATTTTTGGTGTTGTCCTTCTACTTATGAATGCCAATTTGCGGTTTTTTTCCCACATACCACAGCACTATGAACTGAACGCTTGTTTCAATGCAATGTTTTGGTTTTTGTTGCCGGCTGTCAAATGTTTTCACCAAAGATCGAATGTTATTGCCAAACTTTCGAATGTAATTATTGAAGTATCTGTGATGTGTTCGTGTACGCATTTCTGTGTGTCTGTGTATTTTGGTGTGATATAATTTTTTTGTGCTGTGTGTGTGTGTGTGTGTGTGTGTGTGTGTGTGTGTGTGTGTGTGTGTGTGTGTGTGTGTGTGTGTATTCAGTTGCTGTCAGACGGTCCATAAGTAAAAATTATCAATATATCGTAATATTCCAGAGTTCTGCTACTGAGAAAGACTTCGAGAGAGTGGCTGAATGGTGGAGTGCGACAGAAAGGATTTTGCTACGATAGGAACGGTTGTTTCTGCCGTTTTGTTCAGACAATAGCGTTAAGGTCGAGAAGAGTGTTACGACTAGACGAAACAACAATCGTCTGGCTATAACTGCGGGGTCTTTCCTCTGGGAAATGGCTCATTAAACTACAACATATGAAATACTACTTAGCTTTATTATATGAATGAATAAAAAGATTTACTTAACAAGCCTTTGCCACAGGACTGCTTCATAATGTACAATTGTCACTGACTATTAAAGTATCACTTGATGCACTGATGAACAAACCGTTGTCTTAAAGTACAGTGTTCAACATTTATAAAAGTGCATTTCCGTTTGAGATTTGATTAACGCTTTAAACCTAATCTATGCTGTTGACTGCTTCCGCTGAAGTCACGAACTTGGACAGAGCGCTTCCCTGCTCGTCTCTATATCGACCTCCGTGTGAGGGCGCTGCTGTGTTGAGAGAGAGAGAGAGAGAGAGAGAGAGAGAGAGTGGGGGGGGGGGGGGGGCGTCTTCTTCAGCCTCTCCCATTCGTCGTTGTGGATTGCAGCGAGACGTTATTAGTGTCTGTGGTATCTGTGTGCGTTGCGGACGTTGCTGTGGCACCAGAATATCTGGACGACACCACAGAGAGATATGAGAGACAGCAAACGTTGACGTGACGCTAAAGAAGACGGATGGTACGGAAATCTCTGAACTTATCTGCACGCAGCCAGGATAGCTGCGCATACGATGGTGAAATATGATCAAAGGATCGGATATCTTAGGTATACCAAACACAGGCATTCACAACCAGCTCCAGACGCCATGAGTTATCCTGAGAGCCGGCCACGGTGGCCAAGCGGTTCTAGGCGCTTCAGTCGCGACTGCTACGGTCGCAGGTTCGAATCCTGCCTCGGGCATGGATGTGTGCGATGTCCTTAGGTTAGTTACGTTTAAGTAGTTCTAAGGTCTAGGGGACTGATGACCTCAGATGTTAAGTCCCATAGTGCTCAGAGCCATTTGAACCATTTATCCTGAGAAAGGCCTTCCAGGATAACACCGCTGTTCAAATTTTTTTAATTTATTTTTTTAGAGGTCACGGAGAGATGCTGATGCCATCTTACACAGTCACGAGCCCAGTCCAATTTAGATTCTCGTCTATTATTACTCCTAGACTCTTTGCCAATGGAGAGAAGTTGATATCTATCTCCTTTAGGGTTAAGGATGGTAGTGGTTCTTGATATTTAGGACTAATGATCCTGGAGTGACCAACCAGTAACACTTAGGTGTTGGATAGATTGTGCTTTAGCCCTGTATCCTACGCCCATTTTGATAGTGCACGGAGGTAGGTATTGAGTTTCTTGATAGTAATCCTCAGTTTATTGGTTTCGCACTTAGATACAATTGGAAGTCATGACACAACACTGACGTACAAAGAAAGATGCGGGAAGCCAGATACTACCTCCCTCCATTCCGACTTTATGGTACTGGACATGACGCATTGCTGGCGAGACGTCAGGTATGAGCGAACCCATTGCACTGCACTTGAAATTTAGGCTGCTAAGCCTGGCAAGTAAAGTGTCAAAGTGGACAGTGTCATAGGGTTTGTTGAAGTTTAACAAACACACGATAGTCGCCTCTTGTGCATCTACTGCAAGCTTCAGGTCATCTGTCACCGTTATTAAAGCAGATGTTGTGCTGAGATGATTGCGGAAACTTGACTGGTATTCGCCTGGTAAGTTTTTCGTGGTTAGGTGGTTTCCTAGGTGATCATGGACTACATATTCTAAGGCACTGGACGGCACCGGAAGAAAACGTATAGGTCGGTAATCAGAAGATGTAGTGACAACATCCTTTTTAGGTGCTGGTTTAACTAGTCCCTGTTTCCAAGCCTCAGGGAAAACACTTGACCGAGCGGTTCTAGGCGCTTCAATCTGGAACCGCGCGACCGCTACGGTCGCAGGTTCGAATCCTGCCTCGGGCATGGATGTGTGTGATGTCCTTAGGTTAGTTAGGTTTAAGTAGATCTAAGTTCTAGGGGACTGATGACCTCAGATGTTAAGTCTCATAGTGCTCAGAGCCATTTCAACCATTTTTTTTTTTTGAAGACACTTGTGGCTAAGAAGTGGTTGAAGATATCTGTTATAGTGGGAAGTAGTGGGTCAATAATAAGCTTCATCATTTAGAATGTGATGCCATCTTGTCCAGTAGATCTGATATGCTTGATGACTTGGTTGGCGGTATTGCAAATCACAAACATCTTGTGGCTACTGTACGGCAGCTTGTTTTAAACAGTAGTTTTACTGACAACCTGACTCGCGCATGTGATGTGATTTATATGTATTTGACGATGCTGGTGCTGATTCCGCATTTAACAGTTGACGATGCCACTATGGCTGCAGTACATTAGGACTTTGTTTTTATGAAACAGGTACGCCTCTTCATATTTAAAGCGCACAAATGTAAATTTAGTCAGTACTACTTTTCAATATGCTCTATGTATTGTTCTTAAGCTGTATACGGTTTGCGAGTGTATTTATATTTTTCCCATTTTTGCTGCAGATCTGATGATGGTCATTAAAGACCGAAACCGGTAATCTGTTAAACAAAAAAGATTGTGACCATAGACGTAAATTAAAGGAAACTTATTACATATACGGGTCACTGCGTTTTTTCGCGACGATGTCGCAGCTTGTGCAACATTATTGTTATTCGTCATTTATCCCCGCCACTCTGGCTCCCCGGAGTAGGGACTACTAGGTCTTTTGGAGTTTTCGCTCTCTTTCTAACCCTTGTGAACCTATTGACGTTGCTGTTCTCAGGGCTGGTATCAAGCTGGCTTTATACGCTAGTACGTGCCTGTTGGTTACAAAGTTGTACGGTGGCAACCTACCACAGCGTCTAGACGACATATGAAGTTACATGTTAATTCCTCGAAGAGTAACTAACGCCCTGAGACCGGGTCTGGGAGCGTCTGCATTTTCGCAAGGCTCTCCCCTTACGGTTTACTTCACATAACAATATCTCTCATAGTTTCGTCTGCCCTCAGCATCGTCTCTGCTTCCGCGCCTTGGAGCGCCTGTCCTCCTTTCTCACAGCTTCAAGATAACACTACAGTAGCAAGGAATAATCAATATATTGTCCACCCCAGCTGAGTGGTCAGCGCGACATAATGTTAATCTTAAGGGCCCGGGTTTGATTCCCGGCTGGGTCGGAGAGTTTCTCCGCTCAGGGACTGGGTGTTGTGTTGTCCTAATCGTCATCATTTCATCCCCATCGACGCGCAAGTCGTTGAAGTGACGTCAAATCGAAAGACTTGCACCAGGCGAACGGCCTACCCGACGGGAGGCCCTAGTCACACGACTTTTACATTTATCAATATATTACACTTTGTGTGAGGAATATTTCCTGAATGTTGGCCTGTGAATTTTTGTTACACCCTGTATATGTAGATGTAGCTGTAGCTATTGGTAACCAGAAGTAAAATCGTTCTATGGAAGTTCGGGAGAACTGCTGAATGTCAGGAACACCCTGCCATTATATTTCTGCACAATATTATGCCCCTTTTTAGGTTTATATTGGAGAATCCTAGTGTGGGTCGTTCGCTTTACCATTTTAGAGTGAGGAATTCGTCAGGATGGTGGGGAGAGGGAGTCCCAGTTGGGAAGGTTTCAGACGGAATTACAGTTCCAGCATTTGCCTCACGTCCAAACGAAACGTACTGAAAACCTTAGAACCACGGGATAAGATATATTTTGAATTTAATTCTCGACGAATTTGTTCCAGACAAAAAAATTAGCTCACGAGACAAAAAATTAGTCATCCTCATGAGACATACGCTAATATCTGTAACACCGCCTCTGGCCCTGACATCTTTCTCAGTTTAGGAAGCAGGAGAATCGCCAAGTACACTACTGGCCATTAAAATTGCTACATCAAGAAGAAATGCAGATGAACGGGTATTCATTGGACAAATATATTATACTAGAACTGCATGTGATTACATTTTCACGCAATTTTCGTGCATAGATCCTGAGAAATCTGTACCCATAACAACCACCCCTGGCCGTAATAACGGCCTCGATACGCCTGGGCATTGAGTCAAACAGAGGTTGGATGGCGTGTACACGTACAGCTGCCCATGCAGCTTCAACACGATACCACAGTTCATCAAGAGTAGTGGCTGGCGTATTGTGAGAGCCAGTTGCTCGGCCACTATTGACCAGACGTTTTCAATTGGTGAGAGATCTGGAGAATGTGCTGGACAGGGCAGCAGTCGAGTATTTTCTGTATCGAGAAAGGCCCGTACAGGACCTGCAACATGTGGTCGCGCATTATCCTGCTGAACTGTAGGGTTTCGCAGGGATTGAATGAAGGGTAGAAACACGGGCCGTAACACATCTGAAATGTAACGCCCACTGTTCAAAGTGCCGTCAATGCGAACGAGAGGTGACCAAGACGTGTAACCAATGGCACCCCATACCATCACGCAGGGTGATATGACAGTATGGCGATGACGAATACACGCTTCCAATGTGCGTTCACCGAGATGTCTCCAAACACGGATGCGACCATCATGATGCTCTAAACAGAACCTGGATTCATCCGAAAAATTGACGTTTTGCCATTCCTGAACCCAGGTTCGTCGTTGAGTAAACCATCGCAGCCGCTCCTGTCTGTGATGCAGCGTCAAGGGTAACCGCAGTCATGGTCTCCGAGCTGATAGTCCCTGCTGCTGTAAACGTCGTCGAACTGTTCGTGTAGATGGTTGTTGTCTTGCAAACGTCCCCATCTGTTGACTCAAGGATCGAGAAGTGGCTGCACGATCCGTTACAGCCATGCGAATAAGATGCCTGTCATCTCGACTGCTAGTGATACGAGGCCGCTGGGATCCAGCACGGCGTTCCGTATTACCCTTCTGAACCCACCGATTCCATATTCTGCTAACAGTCATTGGATCTCGACCAACGCGAGCAGCAATGTCGCGATACGATAAACCGCAATCGCGATAGGCTACAATCCGACTTTTATCAAAGTCAGAAACGCGATACTAAGCATTTCTCCTCCTTACACGAGACATCACAACAACGTTTCATCAGGCAACACCGGTCAACTGCTGTTTGTGTACGAGAAATCCATTGGAAACTTTCCTCATGTCAACATGTTGTATATGTCGCCACCGGCGCCAACCTTGTGTGAATGCTATGAAAAGCTAACCATTTGCATATGACAGCATCTTCTTCCTGTCGGTTAAAATTCGCGTCTGTAGCACGTCATCTTCGTGGTGTAGCAATTTTAATGGCCAGTAGTGTATCCTCATGTATGCCAATTCCAGCTGTAGACAAACCAGAAGATATACTATCCAGGGTCATCCACCTGGCAGAAGTCTGGTAACGACCCACTGCAGCGCGGACCGCCGTGACACACGCAGGAAGAGACTGAGAGAGGTTCTGGAACGCACCGACAGACACGGATGCGGAGCCAGCGCTGTGACCAGCTGCGCTGGGTTTCTCGCTTGAGGATCCGTGGCGCGAACAGTCCGATCGAGGTCGTCCCACAGATTCTAGATTGCATTTAAACCCGGGTAGTTTGGCGGCCAGCGAAGTACGTTAAACTCGTATTGGTGCTCTTCAACCACGCGTGTACACTGCGAGCTGTGTGACATGTTGCATTGTGCTGCTGGTAGATACCATAGACTGGACGAAAAACAAACCTCATGTAGAGCTGCATATGGCCCGCGAGCATAACTGTGCTGTTCCGTTTTGCTTTTCAGAATGACGAGATGACCCTGAGACTGTCACGAAAAAACTGCGCAGACCGTGACGCACCCTGCCCTGCCCTGGACTTTCTAACGATGGGTGCAAGATGTTTGCTTTCAGATGTTTCACGCTATACGTACCAATGACTTTCTGTTTCATACAGCATAAAATGTGATTCATTTGAAATGGCCATATGTCGCCACTCAGCGCTCGTTCATTTGCAGTATTGGCGTGAAAATTTCAGCATTCGTCAGCGAAGAACAACAGTCTACCCGACGGGAGGCCCTGGTCACAGAAAATTTATTTATTTAGCAGTCACCAGGTGCTGCTGTGGAGGCCCATTCGCAATAGTCGTCGGTAAGATCCGACCTCGGGGAAGATCGGTTTGGATTCCGTAGAAGTGTTGGAACACGTGAGGCAACACTGACCCTACTACTTACCTTAGAAGAAAGATTAAGAAAAGGCAAACCTACGTTTCTAGCATTTGTAGACCTAGAGAAAGCTTTTGACAATGTTGACTGGTATACTCTCTCTAAAATTGTAAAGGTGGCAGGGGTAAAATACAGGGAGCGAAAGGCTATTTACAATTTGTACAGAAACCAGATGGCAGTTGTAAGAGTCGAGGGGCATGAAAGGGAAGCAGTGGTTGGGAAGGGAGTGAGACAGGGTTGTAGCCTCTCCCCGATGCTATTCAATCTGTATATTGAGCAAGCAGTAAAGGAAACAAAAGAAGTTCGGAGTAGGCATTAAAATCCATGGAGAAGAAATGAAACTTTGAGGTTCGCCGATGACATTGTAATTCTGTCAGAGACAGCAAAGGACTTGGAAGAGTAGTTGAACGGAATGGACATTGTCTTGAAAGGAGGATATAAGATGAACATCAACAAAAGCAAAACGAGGAATGTTGTCGAATTAAGTCGGGTGATGCTGAGGGAATTAGATTAGGAAATGAGACACTTAAAGTAGTAAAGGAGTTTTGCTATTTGGGGAACAAAATAACTGATGATGATCGAAGTACCATATAAAATGTAGACTGACAATGGCAAGAAAAGCGTTTCTGAAGAAGAGAAATTTGTTAACATCGAGTATAGATTTAAGTGTCAAGAAGTCGTTACTGAAAGTATTTGTATGGAGTGTGGCCATCTATGGAAGTGAAACGTGGACGAAAAATAATCTAGACAAGAAAAGAATAGAAGCCTTTGAAATGTGGTGCTACAGAACAATGCTGAAGATTGGATGGGTAGATCACATAACTAATGAGGAGGTATTGAATAGAATTGGGGAGAAGAGGAGTTTGTGGCACAACTTGACAAGAAGAAGGGATCGGTTGGTAGGACATGTTCTGAGGCATCAAAGGATCACCAATTTAGTATTGAAGGGCAGCGTGGAGGGTAAAAATCGTAGAGGGAGACCAAGAGATGAATACACTCAGCAGATTCAGAGGCATGTAGGCGGCAGTAGGTACTGGGAGATGAAGAAGCTTGCACAGGATAGAGTAGCATGGAAAGCTGCATCAACCCAGTCTCAGGACTGATGACCACAACAACAACAACAAGGTCCAGGCTAGGGGAGGGAGCGTCACGGTCTGCGGAATATTTCGTGAAATTCCCAGGGTGATCTTGTCAATCGTTAAGGAGACACTATTGGTAGCCGCTTGCATCATTTGGATAGCCACATGCCATCAGTTCCCATGTGTGACAACAAACAAAGGGCAAAATCACAGCCTTGTAGTCTGTCTTGGGACATCGTTTGATGTACATTTTTAATGTGCCAGAGATACTAGTATAAACTGCGCCACAAAATCTTTTGAACTGTTGACCACTGTAGTACCGGCTGCAGAATTTGACGGAAGTGCTTGTACGAGGGGGGACCCAAAAGAAACCGGATTGTTGTCAAAAAATTTTATTGATGAACCCTTTCACAAAATTACTTCAGTCACCTTCAAAATACTCTCCATTGCATGCGATGCACTTGTCAAGTCTCTTTTCCCACTGTTGGAAGCATGTTTGGAACTCTTCAAGTTTGATATTGTCCAGTGCCCTTTGCGAAGCTGTTTTTACCGCCTCCACATCGTCATGACGCTCCCCTTTTAGCGTTTTTTTCATTCGTAGAAATAGGAAAAAGTCGCACGGGGCTAGGTCCGGCGAATACGGAGCGTGGGGAACGACAGACCACCTCTGAGATGCCAAATAGTGGGTCACTCGTAAGGCCGTGTGTGCTGGAGCGTCGTCGTGATGCAGAAACCAGTCACCTGATCGCCAAAGTTCCGGGCGTCTCCTACTCACATTCTCTCGCAGACGCCTTGAAACATCCAAGTAAAAGTGCTGGTTAACAGTCTGGCCAGGGGGTACGAATTTCCGATGCACAATTCCACGAACATCAAAAAAGACAATGATCATCGTCTTCACATTTGACCTCACTTGCCTTCCTTTTTTTTGGTCTGGGAGAGTTGGGAGTCCTCCACTGGCTTGATGCTTGCTTGGTTTCTGGGTCATACCCATAACACCAACTCTCATCCCCTGTAACAACCTTGTTCAAGAAGTTTGAATCACGTGCAATCTCTGTTTTCAAGTCCTGACACACATTCAGGTGGATGGTTTTTTGCTCCTGTGTGAGAAAGCGAGGAACTAATTTAGCAGCAACACGTCTCATGTGCAAATCCTCACTCAAAATCCGCTGGCACGAGCTCCAACTGATTCCTGTCTCTGCTGAAATTTGGTCGATCGTTTGGCCACGATCCCCGTTGATCTTTTGGCGAACCTTTTCAATGTTCTCCTCATTTCGCGATGTTGAAGGGGGTCCAGAACGAGCTTGGTCTTCAACACACATCTCACCACGTTTAAAGCGCCCAAACCACTCGAAAACCTGTGCGCGGCTCATAGCGTCCTCTTGGAATGCTTCCTGAAGCATTTGGTGTGTCTCCCTTGCAGTTTTTTTAAGCAGGAAACAAAATTTCACACACACTCTTTGTTCTTTTAAAGTTGCTATAACGGCTTCGCAGAGGTAACCCGCCAACAGTCAGAGAAACACAATACCACACTTGCACGTTCAGCCCTACACTGACGCCGTGTGCACAGCTGTTTCATGGAGGTCTCTACTAACACCATCTAGTGTGAGAACCCTGCACTACGTCTACGAGTGGCAGCACCCTCGGAGTCCGGTTTCTTTTGGGTCCACCCTCGTAAGGTGCCAGAATAAATGAAGGTCAATTTCGCGTCTTACATAAGAGTTTTATACATCATAATGGGAAGGTGAATATGGCACATAACTTGCTTCGGCGGTAATGAGCAATTTGCATATAAGTATGTAATGCAAAAGGGTTGTCACCAATTGACGGTATTAACACACCGTTCCTAAATAATGCATGTCAATGAGCAGAAGGTACCTCTCCTTCCCGACCCCACCGAACACCTGATCCTTAGACCCTTGTTCCCTGGCCTTACCATCACCTGCGCCACCATCTATGTCCGCCCTAACGCCCCTATTCCAATTTTCCTCTCCCACATTCACCGCACCTTCTCCTCCTACGTGATCGCCGCCGACCTCAACACCCATAGTCGTTCCGCCACCCAGTTATGGCGGTGGAATCGGTTCCTCTCCTCCCTCCAAGGCGACCTCATCCCCATTCCCCAGCACACCCGCCCTGAATCCCACTCCTGATGTCGTCCTCTCCTCCCCTAACCTCCTTGGCCACATAGCGGTGGATGTCCTGGACCCCATTGGTAGTGACCATCTCCCTGTCCTCCTCACCATTTCAGACGGTCGTCGCCCCTGCCCCGACCCTCGTAATAAACTTCCCCCTATGTATGTCCATGACTATTCCCGTGCCGACTGGAATGCCTACCGGGATATCCTATCTACCCAGGTCAATGGCCATCCCTTCACCAACCGCCACCCTGATGATATTACCGATGCCGCCTCCTTTCTCCAGCACACCTTGTCTGAGGCCGTGGAGGCCCACGTCTCTTCTATCGCCATCCACCCCCACCGTCCTACCTTACCCCCACAGGCCGTCCTCCTCCGTGAATCCCGCCGTCTCTACCGTGCCTTCCTCCACATGCGTGATCTGGACACACTACGACGCCACCAGCAACTCCAGAGACACATCCATAACTTGCTCGTGGCTAAGAAACGCCAGGACTGGCGACAGACATGCAACCATTTAAATGCTACACTTCCTATAAACTCGTCCAAGTTCTGGTCAGCCTTCCACCGCCTTACCAGATCTAACCCCCCCCCCCCTACTCTCCTCTCCTTCATGATAACCAACCCTTCCCTGACAACCTTAGTAAGGCCAATCACTTTGCCTCCTACCTCTCTGATGTCTTTACCATCCCCGACGATCCGCAGTTCGATTACTCCCTCTTCCCGGATGTCTGCGATCGAACTGACACCTCTGTCCCTCCCCTCGCACCTGGTTTCCAGTACTTGGACAACATTGCACACACCGAACTCAATGCCTCTATCACTACACAGGATCTCATTGCTACTCTCCGCACGAAACGCAACACCGCTCCTGGTCACGATTGTATCACCTGTCGCCACCTTCGTGAACCTCCTGCCTCTTTCCTCTCCACCATGGCCAGGCTCTACAATGTAGTCCTGTCCACCGGCTACTGCCCCGACCTGAGGAAAACCTCCCAAATCCTGATGTTCCTTAAACCCTAGTAAACCGCTGTCCGCTGTCTCCTCCTTCCATCTCATCAGCCTTACCTCAGTCTTCAGCAAGGTCCTGGAATCCATCTTAACCCGATGCATCCACCACCATCTCCGCCAGCACCGCCTCCTTCCCGTTACCCAGTGTGGCTTTCGGCTGTCATTCTCTTCCGATGATCTTCTCCTTCACCTCACTCATCTCCTCTCAGAACTGCTTAATTCCCATCGCTCCCCTATCTTCATCTCCCTTGTCCTTGAACAAGCCTATGACTATGTATGGCATTCCGGTCTCCTCTTCAAGCTCCAAACCTTCGCCCTTCCTATTAACTACATCCATCTGATCAGCTCCTTTCTTTCCCAACGTCCTTCCTACGTCACCATCCACAACACGGATTCCTACACCATTTTCCCCTCCACCGGTGTGTCCCAAGGTTCCGTCCTCTCCCCTCTTCTGTGCCTTTTGTATACGGCGGACATGCCGCCGCCTTCACCCCCCATCCACCTTCTCCAGTACGCCGATGACACCGCCTTTCTTGCCCTCGCCCCCACCCTGCAGCGCTCCCTTCTCCAATCCCATCTTGACTGGTTCACCACTTGGTGCAACCAGTGATTGCTTAAGGTCAATCCTTCTAAAACCCAGGCGATCATTGTAGGCAAAACCACCCCTTCCTTCCGCCTCCTCGATTTCTATATCACCATCTATGGCTGTCCTATCGCCTTCACTCCCACCCTTAAGTACCTTGGCGTCACCCTCGACCGACACCTCTCTTGGACCCCCCATCTCGGGACAATCCAAGCCAAGGCACGCTCCCGGCTCTGTCTCCTCAAGCTCCTTTCTGGCCGTACATGGGGTCTGGACCCCTCCACCATCCTCAAAAATCCCTCATCTGCCCTATGCTACGCCCACCCTGCCTGGATCTCCGCCCCTCCTACCTTTTACAAATCCCTTCAAATCCTTGAACGCCATGCACTCTGCCTCGCCTATCGTATCCGTCTCCCTCCCCCACGTGGATCCTGTACGACCTTATTCCGTTTCCCCACCTCTTCCTCTTCCTCGAATGGATACAGATGCTATACACCTCCCGTAAACCAGATGCCCCTCACCCACTTGTCTCTCACATCCTCTCCCACACCCGTCCACTGCCGCACCTGTATTTCCACATCCCACCTGCTCTCCATCTCTCCACTCTCCTTACCCTCTCCCGAGGTGACTTCCGCCAGCTCCCCCTTCCTCACGATGCCCTCCTCCCCTCCATTTACCCCTCCTATCAACTTTGGTCCTCCCCTCCCACTTCCTGTGTTTTTTCCTTCGGGCATCCTCTCTCCCTTCTCTCCCCCTTCCTTTCTCCCCACTCCTCCCCCGGGCTTCCCCTACCCCCTTACCTTCATTCCTTCCCCCATCCCCTCTGCCATTGGCATCTTTGTTCTCCCCTCTGACCCCCCACCCCCTTCTTCCCCTCTCGGCAGGTCCGCGGACTCGCACACATTACGTGGACATTCGCGCGCCGGAGATCATCGCCAGCAGTTTCTCGTGTGTGTGCCATCATGTTTGTGTTTAGTGTTCTCCGCCGTCACTGTGCCGCCGAAGTCGTCAGTGTTTGTGCGCCGTGCCGACAGTTTTTAGTGTTTTTTTTTCGTCGAGTGTGAACGGCTTCGTATTCTTTGTTTCTGTGTCTACTGTTTTTTGCCCGCCACTTTGTTCAATATCTTATGTGTCTTCTTTGTATTTTCATTTGTCAAACTTGTGGCTGAAGAGCGGCGTGGTATGCTGCTGCTAGCCCCCCTTCTGTAAAGGTGTTAAATAACAATAAAGGAAGGAAGAGCAGAAGGTGAAACAAGCAGCGAGAGGAAACGTTTTGTTTGGAAGCCAGTGCGGGCAGACGCAGAGGCCGCACCACGAAAATCGCTTAGCGGGGGCGTACCGCGGCGGGAGTCAGTGACTGGACAGGTGATGCATACTACAAAGCAAGTAACGGGCCACCAGAAGTAGGACAGAAAGAAGCTTTAGAAAACTGCGTTTCAGAATTCCAAATGGATACAAGCAAAACCAGTGGCGCAGTTGATCATGTGAACAGCAAGTGGTACACATGTGAGCGGGCACGAAACGTCCGATTGGCGGAAACTAACTGGGAAAGAGTGAACTGCCGAGATTTCGATACAGTTGAATGGTAGGGTCCTTACGATTGGCAGAGAGAGTTTCCACAAAATAAGAGGAACGCTCCTATTGGTCAAAAAAAGCCGTGACGTGGAGAACGAAAGAACCCAGGTGGGGAGAGAGTTCGGCGACGAGAAAGACAAAAGCGAAATTTTCGGGGACGCTTCTCTGAACTGGCGTCAAGTGCAGAATGGGCCGCGTAACGCTCTGTACGACGCAGAGGAGAAATTTGAATGAACACTCCGTTCACTGTGGCTGACATTCAGCTAGATATTAGCTGAAGCGTCGTTTTTTTATTTTTATTTATTTATTTATTGTTCCGTGGGACCACATTTAGGAGAAGTCTCCATGGTCATGGAACGAGTCAATACATGAAATTATAACACGATTGTAGAAACACATAAAATGAAACAAGTCGTTAGTTTAAATAAAGAAAATCAAGAATGTAACACTGGAATTTGCTTAATTTTTTATCTCTTCCAGGAGCTCCTCGACAGAATAGAAGGAGTGAGCCATGAGGAAACTCTTCAGTTTAGACTTAAAAGTGTTTGGGCTACTGCTAAGATTTTTGAGTTCTTGTGGTAGCTTATTGAAAATGGATGCAGCAGAATACTGCACTCCTTTCTGCACAAGAGTCAAGGAAGTGCATTCCACATGCAGATTTGATTTCTGCCTAGTATTAACTGAGTGAAAGCTGCTAACTCTTGGGAATAAGCTAATATTGCTAACAACAAACGACATTAAAGAAAATACATACTGTGAGGGCAATGTCAAAATTCCCAGACTATTGAATAGGGGTCGACAAGAGGTTTTCGAACTTACACCATACATAGCTCGAACAGCCCGTTTTTGAGCCAAAAATACCCTTTTTGAATCAGAAGAATTACCCCAAAAAATAATACCATATGACATAAGCGTATGAAAATATGCGAAGTATACTACTTTTCGTGTTGAAATGTCACTTATTTCAGATACTGTTCTAATGGTAAATAAAGCGGCATTTAGTTTCTGAACAAGATCCTGAACATGGGCTTTCCACAACAGCTTACTATCTATCCGTACGCCTAGGAACTTGAACTGTTCCGTCTCGCTTATAACATGCCCATTCTGTCTGATTAAAATGTCAGTTCTTGTTGAATTGTGGGTTAGAAACTGTAAAAACTGAGTCTTACTGTGATTTAGCATCAAATTATTTTCCACAAGCCACGAACTTACTTCATGAACTACATTATTTGATAATGTTTCAATATTACACACAAGATCCTTCACTACCAAGGTGGTGTCATCAGCAAACAGAAATATTTTTGAATCACCTGTAATACTAGAAGGCATATCATTTACATAAATAAGGAACAGCAGTGGCCCCAGCACCGACCCTTGGGGAACGCCCCATTTAACAGTGCCCCATTGGGACTGAACATCATTACCACTCTCAATATTGCGGAGGATTACCTTCTGCTTTCTGTTCTTAAAGTAGGAGGCGAACCAATTGTAAGCTACTCCCCTTACTCCATAATGTTCCAACTTCTGCAGTAATATTTTGTGGTCAACACAGTCAAAAGCCTTCGTTAAATCAAAGAAAACACCTAACGCTCTCAACCTTTTATTTAATCCGTCCAAAACCTCACAGAGAAAAGAGAATATAGCATTTTCAGTTGTTAAGCCATTTCTAAAACCAAACTGTACATTTGACAGCAAATTATGTGAATTTAAATGCTGCAGTAACCTTGTATATACAAGCCTCTCGATAACTTTAGCAAACACCGATGGCATAGAAATAGGTCTATAATTGTCAACATTATCCCTGTCTCCCTTTTTATAAAGTGGCTTCACTACCGAGTACTTTAATCGGTCAGGAAACCGACCACTGCTAAAGGAAAAGTTACAGATATGGCTAAGTACTGAGCTAATATACGTGGAACAATACTTCAGTATTCTGCTAGATACCCCGTCATATCCATGAGAGTTCTTGGTCTTTAGTGATTTAATTATTAACTCAATCTCCCTCTTGTCAGTATCATGGAGGAGCATTTCAGGTAACAGTCTCGGAACACTTTTTTCTAAGAGCGCTATATGATTCCCTGTTGGGACTAGGTTTCTATTTAGTTCACCTGCTATATTCAGAAAGTGATTATTAAGTACTGTACATATATGCGACTTATCAGCAACACGGACATCCCCACTACGCACTGATTCTATATCCTCGACCTGTCTCTGCAGACCAGCCACTTCTTTTACGACTGACCATATGGTTTTAATTTTATCCTGAGACTTAGCTATTCTATCTGCATACCACATACTTTTTGCCTTCCTAATAACTTTTTTAAGCACCTTACAATACTGTTTGTAATGGGCTGCTGCATTTAGATTTTGACTGTTTCTAACGTTTTGATATAATTGCCACTTTGTTCTACAAGATATTCTTATCCCTTTAGTCAGCCACCCAGGCTGCCTGTTTGTGCTAGTACCCTGTTGAGCTCCCACCGTGGAGAAACGAACCAGCCAGTTAGTTAAGTGTCCTTGCGAGGACTGAGAGGGCATTTTAATACGCATGCTGCTCCACCCGTCCGCGCGCATATCGCCATATTCCAAGACTATGGATGAGTACATGTTTTCTCACATATCAAGAATCATGGTAGAGTTTCTGCTGGAAAAATCACCAAAGGCTTATTTAGTTTTTATAAGAATTTTAGTGGATAAGAGTAGCCATGCAGAGGGCAGCTCACTGCAGCTAAGGTAAATACCGCGAGCTGCGGCGTAAACTTGTTGGTTCACCAGCTTGCATCTACTGTAAACTCGAGCGACCTTTGGTAATCTTTTGCTCAACTTGTCACAAAACTAACCATCCTCCGTAGACTTGGTTGTCATCCTAGATAGTACCGAACTTTGAACTGGAATAGGATGATTTATCGTAGTACTGGCCAACATCATGACGTAGTCGGAAGAATAATTTAACTATAAAAATACAGCGACCAGCCACTTTTTTAATGCGTTTTATTTATGCCAATATGCATTTCGGGTTTGCACCCATCTTCAGCTGGAAAAATTACGTGTATCTACAGTTTCTACAGTGGTACAATATCGACAGCAGTTTGGATGCTGCAGCTGACCTGTCCAAAAGCAACGATTCCAATCATTTACTTCAATTTCGCCAGTTTAAAGTTTCACGCTATCAGTTGCTCATTTTACTTACATTCTCCTCTCCTTGTTTTTTCTTGGCCTTTCTTCTTTTTTGTAACAACGCAAACACTTTTTGTCCCGTATTTTACACAGGCGCACTGCGTTATCCGCCATGTTGTCGACTGACAGTTTTTGTTCACATACAAGCAGTTTATATATGGACAGAGTTATATTTTACGAAAGTTTTGAGGTTCTACATAAGCTACTGCTTACTAAACATTGAATTGGGTGATAGAAGTATTCTAAGTACGATGTATACAATTTTTTTTTTTTGGGGGGGGGGGGGGGTCGGGGGTGGTTACTTAGTCAGTATTGAAGATAATAAACTACTAACATAACACATTTATACAAAGCAATAATTCATACATTTACAATATAATAAAGATAGAATTAAGATTTTTATGTTGTATACTATTACATGCATTTGTTGGGTTCATATTAAATTATGTTATTTCTTGATTGTGCTTAGTAAGTGGTTTGATAAGTAGAGTGTGGAAGTTTTTCAGAAATATTCGGTTTGATAACTCTGTTTGGTCGTTAAGTATGTCAGAAGGGGATGCATGTTTATGTGAATAAATTTCGATTTATTCTAGGAGGTTCATTCTTTTTCCTTTGTAGGCTAGGTGGAGAACTTCTACGTTATGGGATATGTCTGTTACTTGATGTTCTTCTTCTGCTACATGTTGGGCAAATCTGGATTTATTTAAGTTTTTTAAACGAAGAGCATCCATGTGTTCTCGAAACCGTATGTTGAAGTTTCTCCCTGTTTGGCCTATGTATGTTTTTGGACATGAGTTGCAGTTAAGTTTGTATATTCCTGATTGATCGTACGGTTTGGTATTATTTTTAATATTATGGATAGCTTTGTCCTTTATTTTATTATTTGTATAGTAGCTGATTCTGATATCTGTTCCTCGGAACAGGTTTGCTATTTTATATGACAGTTTTCCTACAAATGGCAAGCTTACATATTATTCTTTTGGCTTTGTTGTGGTTTTCTTTAATGCTTTTAGTTAACTTCTAGTTAAAATTTACCATTGTGGGGTTTAGGATTATTTCACTTTCTGAGGACACTTTCTGAGATTGTCAGATTGTAAACTGGGTAAATTCATGTATTCCTGTGATAAGATTGCAACATTAAACCAAAGTTATTTACAGCTTACGCAGTTGTTGTTCTGACCTCCAAACCTTACATGCTGCATGGTCGGCTTCAGCAACTTCAACAAAAATTGGCATGTGAATGGACTGCCTGACTCTTCCTGCTGAACCGATTAATGCACCTGGTTCTTCAGATTTCTTGATCACATTCTTCAATCCATTTATTGACAGCTGTTTCTGTCGGCAATATTCCCGTAATGCAGTGCTGCTATTGCTGCCGTTCTGAAAAAACAGCAGTGCTCCGTCTTTCTTCTAAATAGTCGTTGCATTTCGTACGCAAAACTTCAACTTTCGCGAAACTTTACACCAATAGTCAACACACAAATGAGATCAACACGCGTCCACAAACGACAGTCAACATATTGACTTAATTTTATCCATTGTTTTTCAGTGTTTCGTCCGCGACTGTTTTACTTTCGTAAAAAGAAGAACAAACCGCCTTGAGTCACAAGTTGCGTTTATTTACTACACTATGCATTTCGAGCCCTGGAGGCGGTGCTTTTTAGTGATTTACATCCGGTTTTTTAGTTGTTTGCCTGTTGATATTACATTTTTGTGTTACAACATGGTATATTGTAGATATATGTTTAACAGCGTTAATAATATGAAAATAACTTACAGTTTAACATTGTATGATGTCTGCTTCTGTTGTGCAGTTGGTATACACAATACACATCTTTAATTTTGCAGTACATACTGGGATATATACATAGTCATACACTTTTTCGCACATTGTAGTAGCAGAACGTAAACATGTCAAAGATTCTCGTTCATACAGATGTTCTAAATATAATCGATTTTCTTGTTTCACAGAAGATAATATGATATAGTAGTATTAGTACACAGTTATTATTAAAATAATTATCTGGCACCATGTTGTAGGTTGTCAGCTGTTTGTACCATTATAGATTTGATTCCTCAGGAAAAAAATAAACTTTTAAAGGTGAAGAAAAAATTGTGGCTGTTAAACTCTGTTTGTTCATTCAACAAGTTTTCGGAATATTTTTCTTTGTGTAGCATTATTTCTAACTGTTCTAGTAGATTAAGTTTTTTACTGTTGGGTTCTGTGTGAAGTACAGTTTGGCTGTTGTGGATGTCGTCAAGTCTGTGTTTATTAATATACATGTGGTTAGCTATTGTAGATTTTTGAAAATGGTTTAGTCGAAAGGCGTCGGTGTGTTCTTTATACCGTGTGTGGAAGGTTCTTCCAGTTTTTCCTATGTAAAATGCAGGGAAAATGTTAGATTGTAATTAATTTATTCCACTGTGTTGTGCTATTGGCTTGTTTGTGTTCACTGTGTGAGGTACATGGTATCCAACTTTGCTGTTTCAGGAGAAAAACTGGAAGAACCTTCCACACACGATATAAAGAACACACCGACGCCTTTCGACTAAACCATTTTGAAACATCTACAATAGGTAACCACATGTATATTAATAAACACAGACTTGACGACATCCACAACAGCCTGTCTGTACTTCACACAGAACACAACAGTAAAAAACTTAATGTACTAGAACAGTTAGAAATAATGCTGTTGTTGTTGTTGTGGTCTTCAGTCCTGAGACTGGTTTGATGCAGCTCTCCATGCTACTCTATCCTATGCAGGCTTCTTCATCTCCCAGTACCTACTGCAACCTACATCCTTCTGAATCTGCTTAGTGTATTCATGCTACACTAAAGAAAAATATTCCGAAAACTTGTTGAATGAACAAACAGAGTTTAAAAGCTACAATTTTTTCTACACCTTTAAAAGTTTATTTTTTCATGAGGAATCAAATCTACAATAGTACAAACAGCTGACAACCTACAACATGGTGCCAGATAATTATTTTAATAATACCTGTATACTAATAATACTATATCATATTATCTTCTGTGAAACAAGAAAATCGATTATATTTAGAAGTAGAACATCTGTATGATCGAGAATCTCTGGCATGTTTACGTTCTGCTACTACAATGTGCGAAAAAAGTGTGTGACTATGTATATATCACATTATGTACTGCAAAATTAAAGATGTATGTTGTGTATACCAACTGCACAACAGAAGCAGACATCATACAATGTTAAAATGTAAGTTATTTTCATATTATTAGCGCTGTTAAACTTATATCTACAATATACCATGTTGTAACACAAAAATGTAATATCAACAGGCAAACAACTAAAAAACCTGATGTAAATCACTAAAAAGCACCGCCTCCAGGGCTTGAAATGCATAGTGCAGTAAATAAACGCAACTTGTGACTGAAGGCGGTTTGTTCTTCATTTTACAACATATAGACGTTGAAAAAGTAAACATTTCACAATCTGACTTCTTACAGCGCCATATTTCCACCTGCTGGTAGAAGTGAACTATTATTCTTTCAGCATACTCCGCGAGCGCAACTATTAGTGAACGTTCGTGGTACTATCTTCCAATGGTCACGTACTATCTTCTTAAACACAATAATAATAATTAAAAAGCCTCTCTGTCCTCGGTAACTCAGAGGCAAGCCAGTCCATTCAGGTTACCGGTGTGGTGAAGGCTGTAATCCTCCCTCAGATGTGCCGAAGTTTAGTTGCAATTTCTCAGTGAACCTTTCCGATGATATAAATGACTGTTTTTATCGGCGGATGTACACCCTACAGGAAAAGTCTTTGTAAAGATGTTGTATCTTCCGTTGTGGTAATATATTTCAATCAAACAAAGATTAAAACTGTGTGCCGGACCTAGACTCGAACTCGGGACCTTTGCCTTTCGCGGGAAAGTGATCCACATCCCCCAGGCTGTGGCTATGCCATCTCTCCGCAATGTCCTTTCTTTCAGGAGTGCTAGTTCTGCAAGGTTCGCAGGAGAGCTTCTGTAAAGTTTGGAAGGTAGGAGACGAGATACTGTCGGAAGTAAAGCTGTGAGGACAGGACGTGAGTCGTGCTTGGGTAGCTCAGTTGGTAGAGCACTTGCCCGCGAAAGGCAAAGGTCCCGAGTTCGAGTCTCGGTCCGGCACACAGTTTTAATCTGCCAGGAAGCTTCATATCAGCTCACACTCCGCTGCAGACTGAAAATCTCATTCTGGAATCAAACAAAGGTATTTCGCTCACAACACACAACAAGAAATTTAGTAATTTTTTAGCATGGTTTATGTTCACTGATGTAAAGAATTATGTTCCACTGCTTGCTTCACCCGGTTAGGGGCAGGTTTTCTTTTTTTTTTCTTTTTTTTTTCTAAAGTAGCCTCTATCCTTCCTAAAGTTGCAATCTATCTCCACAGAAAATTTAATCGAAATCGGTTCAGTGGTTTAGTCATGAAACCGTAACCTACAGTGTCCCTTCAGCGTTTAGCAATATTAGTATGGAAGTATGAATTAAGTGCTTTGTGGATTGTATAAGCATTGTACTCTAGCTGCTATACAGGCTGTGCTCGTATATCAGTAAAAAGAAATGGAATGTGCTTACGGATTTATTTGCCGGAAGACCTTGTTTAGGATGTTAGGCCACTTGATGTATGTCTTTTATTTGACGGTACTTCGACAACTTGCGCGTCAATGATGATAAAATGATTATGAGGAAAACACACACACAACTAGTCCCGAGCGGCAAATACCCTACCTGGCTGGGAAACGAACCGGGGACCGCATGATCGATCGTCAGCAGATGCTATCTACAACATCACGAGCTATTGATACGTATCATCACATTTGTTATTATCAGTTATGTTCACAGCACTGAGATAAATTGTGGACTTTCTAAAGTGATTAATCAGCGCTAAACTGACGAAAAGAGAAAATAAAAAACTAATTCGGCGCAGCATAAATTTTATAATATTTTCAGGATACCGTGCTCCTTGATAGTTGGAAAATGTCTTTATTAACGCCTTGAGCTGCTAATAAAATCTTTATTTGAACAACCAGTTTCGGTCGACTGAGCATCATCATGCACTTAAAAGAGCTTACAGCATAGTATTAGGCGAATAAAAATTATTGATTTCGTTCTTTGACACTTTCAGCGGGGGAAGGGGGGGGGGGGGGGGCAGACATACGATCTGTTGATTTATAACATGTGTGGACAAAAATCCTACGTCAGGATCGCAAATTTTCTTTACTGATTACCGGTTTCGGCTCGCTACCGTGCGATCTTCACATCTAAAAATAGAGAAAACTGCGTAGAAAAACGCCTATATAAGACAACAAATGTCTGGCGCAGTTTTTATATGACTTATGCTGCTACAATGGCAGGTTATCGAGATTTAAGTGAGTTTGAACGTAGTGTTATAGTCGGCGCACGAGGAATGGGGTACAGAATCTCCAAGATGTTGAGAAGTGGTGATTATCCGGTACGACCGTTTCAAGAGTGTACCGCGAATATCAGGAATCCGGTAAAACGCCAAATCTCCGACATCGCTGCGCCGTAAAAAGATCCTGCAAGAACGGGACCAACGACGACTGCAGACAATCGTTCAATATGACAGAAGTGCAACACTTCCCCAAATTGCTGCAGATTTCAATGCTGGGCGATCAATAAGTGTCAGCGTGCGAACAGTTCCACGAAATATCATAGATATGGGCTTTCGGAGCAGAAGGCCCACTCGTGTAGCCTTGATGACTGCACGACAGAAAGCTTTACACCTCGCCTGGGCCCCCGTAAACAGCGACACTAGACTGTTGTTGATTACTGGAAACATATTTGGCTGCAATTTAATTGAATAAAAAAAAATTACTGGAAACATGTTACCTGGTCAGACGATCCTCGTTTCAAATTGTATCGAGCGGGTGGACGGGTATGGAGACAACCTCATGAATCCATATAAGTATATCGTTCTGGCAATACCGGCCATGACCTTCTTCTTCAGTGAGGATGCTCACATATTCCCCGAACTCTTCCACGAGTAATGAGTGTGTTGGGGTAGGACATCACGAATGTAGTGTGTGTACGTACAAGGCGAGAATGTGGGTTATGCAGGAGGCGTGTGCAAGATAATCCCTGCGGTCTCACTGTCCTCTGTGTCCTCGGTGGCTGCCATGTAAGCAGGAGATCCTGGGTTCGAGTCCCGGTCGGGGCACACATTTTCACCTGTCCCTGTTGATATATATCAACGCCCGTCAACAGCTGAAGGTATTAATATAATTCTAATTTCATGAATCCATGGACGCTGCATGTCAGCAGGGGACTGTTCAAGCTGTGGACGCTCTGTATTAATGTGGGGTGTGAGCAGTTGGAGTGATATGATACGTCTGGATACGGCTCTGAGAGGTGACACGTACGTAAGCATCCTCTCTGATCACCTGCATCCATTCATGTCCATTGGGCATTCCGACGGTCTTGGGCAATTCCAGCAGGACAATGCGACACCCCACACGTCCAGAATCGCTACAGAATGGCTCCAGGAACACTCTCCTGAGTTTAAATATTTCCACCAAACTCCCCAGACATGAGCATTATGGAGCATATCTGGGATGCCTTACAACGTGCTGTTCATAAGAGATCTCCACCCCCTCGTACTGTTTCGGATTCATGGACAGTTCTGCAGGATTCATGGTGTCAGTTCCCTCTAGCACTATTCCAGACATTAGTCGAGTCCATGTCACGTCGTGCTGCGCTACTTCTGCGTGCTCGCTGGGGCTCTACACGATATTAGGCAGGTGTACCTGTTTCTTGGGCTCTTCAGTGTATAAACTGTGCTAGGGAATGTAGTCTTTCATGTTACATAAGCAATTGGTCTTAACACTGTGTAACATGAAAGCGTGCACTACGTAGAACTGTTCATGTTCAAATGGGTTCAAATGGCTCTGAGTACTATGGGACTTAACATCTTAGATCATCAGTCCCCTAGAACTTAGAACTACTTAAACTGAACTAACCCAAAGACATCACACACATCCATGCCCGAGGCAGGATTCGAACCTGCGACCGTAGCAGTCCCGCGGTTCCGGACTGCAGCGCCTAGAACCGCATGACCACTGCGGCCGGCACTGTTCATGTACTGGTAATGTAATGCATATTAGGAAGTGACAAATATTTTATATTATTATCAGACGTCCCTTATTTTATATTCGCCTAATATGATGTTGCAAATGCTTTCAATAACCAGGTGATGTTCAGTTGACTGTAACTAGATGTTTAGATAAGGACTGTCTCAGCAGATCAAGGTGATAGTCATGAGATTTACGTATTTTTATAATGTTTCTAAATGCAATAACATTAGCTCCTGTCACAAGTGTGCCTATTGCCCGCAGGAGTGCTTGCACATCACAATCAAATATAGCCTCACAAAAAGGCTCCCACGTTCCACGTGTAAAGACACGATGTATGTCGTACAGCATTAAAGTGACGCCATCGTTGTGTGTCTTCAAGGGCTCTCAGAAGCTACAAGGAAGCTCTGCGACCAACTTGTGACTAATATTAGTACGGAAGTATGAATTATATATGTTGAGGGTTGTATAAGCCTTTGTTCTTTGCGGTTTCCAGTGCAAAGTATGTCCTCTAATGACGTGATTATTATGAATATCAGCCAGCTAGAATGCTCTTTACATGGTTTATATTTTATAAATCTCTCACGATGAACACATTTCGATATGTTGCCATCATGAGATGCTCTGTAAATACATAAGTGAGTGATGGTCTTAATACAACGGCCTGCAACTGTGATCTTGTTGGATCGGTCGTATTTTATGGAAATATGATGTGAAATGTGTTTTGCGATTTCTATCTAAAATTAGAGCACTTTTGAGTTCCGTTAAGGATGATCTTGGACTGCGTAAGGCGGGTGTATATCGTATTCCTTGTAGCTGCGGCATGGCATATACTGGGCAAACTATGAGGACCGTGGAGGACCGATGTACTGAGCATAAACGGCACACACCATTACAGTAGCCAAGTAGATCTGCTATTGCAGAACATTGCTTGGATACTGGTCACCCCATGTTATAGAATAACACCGAGATATTGGCATGCACGTACAGCTTGGGACAGTGTTATTAGGGAGGCAGGAGAGCTTCTGTAAAGTCTGGAAAGTAGGAAATGAGGTACTGGCAGAAGTGAAGCTGTGAGGACGGGGCGTGAGTCGTGATTGGATAGCTCAGCTGGTAGAGCACTTTCCCGCGAAAGGCAAAGGTCCCGAGTTCGAGTCTCGGTCCGGCACACAGTTTTAATCTGCCAGGAAGTTTCAGCGAGCAACCTCGTTGACAGGGATGGAGGTTTCTGTTTAAACTCTGTTTGGAATCCGGCTCTCTCCCTTGTCAAAACACAGAGGGACAGAGTCAATGCTACCTCACCTGCGAATTCGTAGTCTCATATCAATAGCTCTGACTCTGGACATCTTTGGTGGCACTAGTGTTCAGTGTGTGTGTTATCTTTCTTGCTTCAGTCCGAGAACCGAGGTTTTAAATTTGCATGTACGCCGCCTGTCCGTTGCAGTTTGCCTTGAAAATGGCGGGGTGTTCTCCCGCCGAAATATCGGCGGTCGCTGAAAGTGTTACCTGGCTGAATTCCCGGAAGTTATTTGAAAGTTGTATACGCCAGGAGAATCTCTGGTCTCACACTTGATAATACGTTCATTTGGTGATTTTACCTTACATGTAATATCGTTGCTGCTATATCCGGTCTTTCTTTAAAACTGTTAGTTTCTCCTTAGATGTACGTTGGACACGTATATCCGACTTTAGTCGGTTTTTACGTATGCTATTTTTTGTGGCGGTGTTCGTAGCGACAAACACTTGGCTGTGGAAATGGCTTACGAAGTCACCGCCACACTTTTAATAGCGGGCCGACCGGTCCGCTGGAACAGGGAACAGAAAGATGAAAGCCCAAACACTCATATTAAATAAAAGTCGGTACTTATCTTTTATTAAGGAAGATACAGTAACACAGTAGTGAACTCGGTGTCTACAGAAATCTGTCTAGTTCGAGTCGGAGCGGCTAGGTCAGCGTCGGCTGACGACAAACAACAACTCTGCTGCGATGAACACCCAACTGACTAGCAAGTACACACTTCGGTGGCGAGTATACAACTGAGCGGCGAATACAGAACTGTCCTAGCGCTCGCGACTCCAGCGCTTAAGAAGCCAGAAGCCAGCGGTGGCGCGCGCAGACTTGCGGCGATTTCCTGCATCGCTGGCGCTGCTTATGCGGACGGCGTCCGTACTTTGATGCTGCCAACCTTTTGGCAGCGGGCTCGGTTGGCATTACTGGCTAGGATACAACACTATTTTCTCTCGAGAGCTTGGATGACAGTGTATCAACGATATTAGATGTTTACATAGTTACCATTATAAGTAAGTGATGTGTGGAAATTTGGTTATCTTTTTATGATTTAGTGTTCTAATTATGATATTTCCTGGAATTTCTTTCAGTGCTAGTTGAAATGGAAATGAGCGTTTGGCGTCATTGGCCGGGAGGCCCCTTACGGGGCAGGTCCGGCCGCCTTGGTGCAGGTCTTATTACTTTCGACGCCACATTGGGCGACCTGCGCGCTGGATGGGGATGAAATGATGAAGACAACACAACACCCAGACCCTGATCGGAGGAAATCCCCGACCCAGTCGGGAATCGAATCCAGGCCCGTAGACGGCCGAAGTGGCCGTGCGGTTCTAGACGCTGCAGTTTGGAACCGCGAGACCGCTACGGTCGCAGGTTCGAATCCTGCCTCGGGCATGGATGTGTGTGATGTCCTTAGGTTTGTTAGGTTCAACTAGTTCTAAGTTCTAGGGGACTAATGACCTCAGAAGTTGACTCCCATAGTGCTCAGAGCCATTTTTGAACCAGGCCCGCAGGACGACAATCCGTCAGGATGACCACTCAGTTATCGGGGCGGACAGTTTTAACTGAGATTTATATGTTATATTCTTATTTTCTCGTAATAATTTTGTTATTGTCTATGTTTGTGATGTTTCCTTGGTGTTATGTGTCTGTTGCATACTCTTCATGTTGTTATCGCTGTTGCTATGGATATGTACTGTTTAGTGCCTGTGATTTATTACTTTAACCGTTTCTGGCTTTATGATGTGAATTAAATATCCATAATAACAGCGACACAATATGAAAAGTATACAACAGACACATAACACCAAGGAAACATCACAAACATAGACAATAACAAAAGTATTACGAGAAAATAAGAATATAACATAAAACTCAACTAACTCTGAAACAAATTACAGGCAAAAACATAATTAGAACCAAACCTATAAAAACAATTAAAAAACAGCCGGATTACCACACATCACTTATTTATAACGGTAACTACATAAACATACAATATCGCTGATACACTGTTACCGAAGCTGTAGAGAGAAAAAGAGTTTACTTAAACACAGACTAAAATCACATATACGTCTCCATTGTGCGTCTAAGGAGAAACTAATAATTTAAAAAAAGACAGGACATGGCAGCAACGATATTACATGTAAGGTAAAAAACACCAAACGAATGTATTATAACTTTTCTTAGCATAGTTACAGATCATTATATTAACCATTACTTACTTACATATTTACATACCACCTGATGATAGCAACATGCCGAAATGGGCTCATCATTAGTGATTTATAAAATAAAAACCATGTAAGGAGCAGTGCAGCTGGCTGACATTCATAGCTTGGTATCGTGTTATGTAGAACACATCAAACTTTAAAAGAATTTTCAGAAATATAAGAAAGTTCAAAAGTCAAAGAGAAAAAAGATTTTTCAAAGAGTGACTATTGTTCCGTATTTGCGTTATACTGTTAAAATCAATAAATATCTTGTACTACACACTTTCTACAATAGGCTCTACGTTTAACCTACGTCTATACCAAATTTCATCGAGATCGATTGAGCAGTTCAGTCGCGAAAGCGTAACAGAGTTACTTTCGCATGTATAATATTAGTATCGATTATTATCATCAACATCAAGGAGTTTAGCAAACTAGTCCGTATTATTAAGCACAAATCACATGATGAAGCACATGTGAAAACAGAATTTGAATTTCGAGACGCTTGAGGATAACTTTCAGGAAAGTAAAAGCTTTCTGTTTGCTTTTGTTGCTAACGTTTATGTTCGTATTGTATTTACTCTGTTGTGAAGAAATGAGTATTGAAGTATTGGAGTTTTGTAACATTTGTACGTCATTTCTCACAGATTTATTTTGTCATGTCGACGTTTCTCCTCGCAGGTCTATTGTGTTTGGTTTAACCGTAGTGTCACGAAACATCGTTGCAACTATTGATTAGTTAAATTTGGCATGATGTGTTAGATGTTTTATATGAAAGTTTGCGGAAACTGTGTATGGTTCAAATGGCTCTGTGCACTATAGGATTTAACATCTGAGGTCATCAGTCCCCTAGAACTTAGAACTACTTCATCCTAACGAACCTAAGGACATCACACACATCCAAGCCCGAGGCATGATTCGAACCTGCGACCGTAGGAGTCGCGCGGTTCCGGACTGAGCGCCTAGAACCGCTCGGCCACCACGGGCGGCAAACTGTGTATACGTGTAACAAGATGGACATTGCTGTACATAAAGGAATATAGCAAATAAAACTAAGCTTATGTTTCACCAACGATGCCCGTTTGTTCACCCAGAGAGGTATAAAGCGAGAACCAGTAAGAGTTTTAGAAAGTGCTTTGCCCCTCATCAGACATAGGACTCGTTTTAAACAAATGTATAACCATCAAATTCATTAATTTCCCACGTTCATCTACCGAACTGATCTGCGGTTGTAGATACAAATTCCATATCCATGTTACGAAAACGGAATAAAATTAAGACGCTAGAGAAACTAGTTTCGAAATCGTTCTGACCACCTTATCCTGGGCCAGGATATTGCTTTGTTTCTTAACGAAATTATTTTAAAATATGAGACAATAGGAGATAATGAGACAATTACAGGGAAAGTATACAAGCTTTCACGTTTCGTAGTCACGGACAAAGGAGATTTTTCCCATATTAATGATAAAATCACGCAGTTTTCTGAGTATATCATCTTCATTTCCGGGAAAACTTTTCATTTTTACTCCTTTTTTTAGTCACCAATGTTCCGACTGGTCTGAGGCGGCCCGCACGAATTCCTTTCTTGTGCTCCTGTGCCAACCATCTCAGAGTCGCACTTGCAGCCGACGTCCTCAATTATATGCCGGATGTATTCCGATCTCCGTCTTTCTCTACGGTTTTTACCCTCTGCAGCTTCCTCTACTGCCATGGAAGTTATTCCATGATGTCTGAACCGAAGTCTTATCACAGTGTCCACTCTTCTTGTCAGTGGTTTCCAAGTATTGCTTTCCTCGCCCGTTCTGCGGAAAACCTTCTGATTTCTTACCTTATCAGTGCATCTACTTCTCAACATTCGTCTGTAGCACCACATTCTCTTCAGCTCTGGCTTTCCCACAGTCGATGTTTAGCTGTCATACAACGCTGTCCTCCAGACGTACGTTCTCAGAAATTTCTGTCTCAAATTAAGGCCTATGTTTGACACAAATTTCTCTTCGTCAGTTCAGAGATTAAACAAAATATGGATTTTTTTACAGTTCTCTAGCAGAAGAGCTGCCTGAGTGTTTTGCCTCTAAACAAAAGTATACCAGGTGTACCGGTATGAAATGAGCGTTTTTTTGTGAAAATGAAACACTAATTTTCAATTGAAAATTAAAAACATTTTGTTCAAAGTACTGACCATTGCTTTCTATACATTTTAACCACCTTCCTGGCAATTTGTTGACACCACGTCTTTTGAAGCAAACCAATCAGACACCCAGTTTTCGACTTCTTCGTAGGAATCGAAGTGTTCCTCAGCCAATGCGTGTCCCATTGATGAAAACAAATGGTAGACGGAAGGGGTCAAGTCTGGTGAATATGGCGGGTGGGGTAGCAGCTCGCAGCCAAGTGTTTTGATTGTATCCTGAACCAGTTTTGCTTTGTGTGCAGGTGCATTGTCGTGTAAAAAGATTACTTTGCCATGTCTTCTGGCCCATTCTGGTCTTTTTTCGATCAATGCATAGTTCAAATCGATCATTTGTTGTCTATAGCGATTAGTATTCACAGTTTCACCGGGTTTTCGAAGCTCATGATACACCACACCTTTCTGATCCCAACAAACACACAGCATTGTCTTCTTGCCGAATCGATCTGGTTTTGCAGTCGATGTTGATGGTTGTCCCGGATTAACCCATGATTTTTCCCGTTTAGGATTCTTAAAATAAATCCATTTTTCATCACCAGTAGTAATTCGATGCAAAATTGAATTTCTTTCATGTCTTTCAAACAAAACTTGACAAATGGTTTTTCGGTTTTCCATCTGTCTTTCATTCAATTCATGTGCCACCCATTTTCCACACTTTTGGATCTTTCTCATAGCTTTCAAGCGGTCAGAAATTGTTTGGTGTGCAACATTTAGCATTTCTGTCATTTGCTTCTGACTCGAAGTATCATCTTCATCCAATATTGCTTGCAATTGGGCGTCTTTGAACTTTTTTTGGTGGTCTTTCACCTTCTTCATTTCTTACATCAAAATTATTATTTCTGAACAATTGAAACCATCTTTTGCATGTTGCTTCTGATAGAGCATGATCACCATATGCCTTGACAAGCATTCGATACGACTCTGCAGCCCTTTTTTTCAAATGAAAACAAAAAAATTAATGCTTTCCGCAAACCATCACTTTCTGGTACAAAATTCGACATTGTTAACACAATGAAAACATATGATGTTGTTTGTTCCATGACTTGACGTATACTAAATATATTTGACAGATGCCATACCAACCAAACAGAAAAAAATTAGGGCTCGTTCACAACAAATGTCCCCTATCGACACATTTCTATCCTAACGCTCATTTCATACCGGTACACCTGGTATTTTTCATTCTCCGCGCTACGCACGCTAAACAGTAAAAATCATATTGATTCTAGGTCAAGTATTAAATGCCATGGCAATGCATCAATAGCAGACATCTTCTGATAAGCTATTCCCGGAATGACAACATAGTAAACATACTCACAGATAAGATTTGGAGCCATGAGAGATAGCGGTAATTCACTACACAGTCTTACCTACCATAACGCAAGTAATTTGCGTGATATTGTACACACGGTGTAATACACTGCTTCTTCTTTCATCGATTGCCAGCCACAAGTGCGAGAGATACACCAGTCTGCATTGGAATCCACGAAATGATTGAATTCACAGCAACGTGCACTGTCTGAGACGAAATGGGAAATATGTTTCTTGGAGAGCCATCATCCTGCCACTCCCGAATGCACTCACAAGCTGAAGTCGCTGCCTTTGATGTCAACGAGACATAATGGTTTTCACTCAGTTTTCCAGCACTCCGATTAGTGAAAGTTTTGTAGTACTCACTCTGTGGCGGCACAACACACACCTCCGCTAAGTCTGCAACCCATCTACAACGCAGTAGCTACTTTTTGGCTGCCTATCCAACACAGTCCCTAAGTTTGAATTCATTTGAGATATCCTTATGGACGTTTTTAAATTCACACAGAGCATACAGGGTGAAGCATTAACTATTGCCACCAAGAATAACTCCAAAAGTACACTACTGGCCATTAAAATTGCTTTACCACGGGGATGACGTGTTACAGACGCGAAATTTAACCGACAGGAAGAAGATGCTGTGATATACAAATGATTACCTTTACAGAGCATTGACACAAGGTTGGCGCCGGTGGCGACACCTACAACGTGCTGACATGAAGAAAGTTTCAAACCGATTTCTCATACACAAACAGCAGTTTACTGGCTTAGCCTGGAGGAACGTTGTTGTGATGCCTCGTGTAAGGAGGAGAAATGCGTACCATCACGTTTCCGACTTTGATTATGGTAGGACTGTAGCCTATCGCGATTGCGGTTTACCGTGTCGCGACACTGCTGCTCGCCTTGGTCGATATACAATGACTGTTAGCAGAATATGGAATCGGTGGGTTCGGGAAGGTAGTACGGAACGCCGTGCTGGATCCCAACTGCCTCGTATCACTAGCAGTCGAGACGACAGGCATCTTATCCGCATGGCTGTAACGGATCGTGCAGCCCCGTCTCGATCCCTGAGTCAACAGATGGGGACGTTTGCAAGACAGCAACCATCTGCACGAACAGTTCGGCGAAGTTTGCAACAGCATGGACTATCAGCTCGGAGACCATGGCTGCGGTTACCCTTGACGCTGCATCACAGACAGGAGCGCCTCCGATGGCGTACTCAATGACGAACCTGGGTGCACGAATGGCAAAACGTCATTTTTTTGGACGAATCCAGGTTCTGTTTAAAGCATCATGATGGTCGCATCCTTGTTTGGCGACATCGCGATGAACGCACATTGGAAGCGTGTATTCGTCTTCGCCATACTGGCGTATCATCCGGCGTGATGGTATGGGGTGCCATTGGTTACACGTCTCAGTCACCTCTTGTTCGCGTTGACGGCACTTTGAACAGTGGACGTTACATTTCAGATGTGTTACGACCCGTGGCTCTACCCTTCATTCAATCCCTGCGAAACCCTACATTTCAGCAGGATAATGCACGACCGCATGTTGCAGGTCCTGTACGACCATTTCTGGATACAGAAAATGTTCGAGTGCTGCCCTGACCAGCACATTCTCCAGATCTCTCACCAATTGAAAACGTCTGGTCAATGGTGGCCGAGCAACTGGCTCGTCACAATACGCCAGTCACTACTCTTAATGGTATCGTGTTGAAGCTGCATGGGCAGCTATACCTGTACACGCCATCCAAGCTCTGTTTGACTCAATGCCCAGGCGTATCAAGGCCGTTATTACGGCCAGAGGTGGTTGTTCTGGGTACTGATTTCTCATGATCTATGCACCCAAATTACGTGAAAATTTAATCACATGTCAGTTCTAGTACAATATATTTGTCCAATGAATACCCATTTATCATCTGCATTTCTTCTTGGTGTAGCAATTTTAATGGCCAGAAGTGTATGGTATTAGCTGAAAAGTTTGTGGGAGGAAAGTTCCGTGGGACAACGGGGACTGTAATATGACGTTGGTTTTTTGTTGCAACGCGTGGTCGCGTCAGAGATATGAAGGTCAGTTTGGTTTTTTTTTTTTTTTTTTTTTTTAAATGTGGTGCTATAGTTTGGTACTTATTTTCTGATAGCAGCTATCGAGACAAATCCAATGATGTGCAACAGTAAGGTCTTTAACGGTCAACCAAGGTCAGAAAGGAGGCATGAACGTCCAATTGCAGAAGGTGTTCGAAGTGATGACCATTGATACCAATGCAGTGCGGTAATCTTCTTACCATGGATTGAGTGGTATTCCTCATCACTTCGGCATTTATCGAAGCAGATACTATGACAATTCTCTCTCGCACATCGTCAGGTGTAGTTGGAACGTCTTTATAAAGAATGTCTTTTACAAATCCCAACAAGAAAAAATCCAGAGCCATCAAGTCTGGCGAACGACCCGGCTATCACACATCTCCTCTGTACTAATCCAACGATTTGGGAATTTTCTCTGCAAATCATTTCTAGCCAACAGCGAAAAATGTGCCGGACACCGAACGTGTTGATACCACAGTCTGTTGCTTGTTCCTGAATGTATTTCAAAAAATGGTTCAAATGGCTCTGAGCACTATGGGACTTAACAGCTATGGTCATCAGTCCCATAGAACTAAGAACTACTTAAACCTAACTAACCTAAGGACATCACACAACATCCAGTCATCACGAGGCAGAGAAAATCCCTGACCCCGTCGGGAATCGAATCCGGAACCCGGGCGTGGGAAGCGAGAACGCTACCGCACGACCACGAGCTGCGGACTGAATGTATTTCTTCCAATAAAAGACCTAATGTTTCTTGCAGGAATGTAGTGTACTTCCTACCATTAAGATTCCCTTTCGATAAAATAGGGGCCTATAATTCTGTCCTGCAGAATCCCACACCATACATTCAGCGACCACGGTTTTTGGTGTGCCACTTGCCGCAGCCAACATGGATTTTCAGCTGCCTAATAACGCATGTTATGCAAATTAGCATTTCCATGGTTCGTGAATGTAGCCTCGTCAATAAAATCAAATTACTAAATGTGTCATCCATCTGAATGTGAAGTTGAGCCCAACGGCAGAGTTCAATGCGACGCATACAATCAGTTCCAGTTAATTCTTGATGGAGATTGATATGGTAAGGATGATTTTTATGGCGATGCAGAACACGAACAACACTACTCAGGCTCATGCCAGATTGCCTTGCGATTTGACGGGAACCAACACAATGGTAAATGTTGATGGCGTTGAGACAGCAACCAGCCACAAATTTACTTTCAGTTCCTTTATTCAAAGGGTACCGTTACCGGTTTCGATCGTTATGATTCATCTTCAGACGGTTTTCTTGCTTTCATTACAACGTTTTTTTACACATTAATTGTCCTAAAATATAAAAAATACGTAAGTATAAGCACGCCACACAGAGGGTTGCGTTACAGATTTTCGTTGGATGTGACTCACGTGACATATCGGTTTGGAGTGTTTGTTTTCATTACATTCGTCCAACAGATGTTAATACATTCCCACTGCATTCTTATCGTTGCACACGTAAATTTTCCTCGCTGAACACTTTAGATTTGTTACAGAAAAGATTTCTAGCACACACCACACGTTTTGATACAATACAAAGTTCTTACAAACATATGAGTGACAAAGATGCTATGATACATCGAACATCAAGAAGATATCCCATGTTTGGAAAAAGATCATAAATTCACTTATGCAACTGGAACGCCTTTTACACTAGTACAGAGAGACATTTATTTTGTGAGTTTTAGAGCGAATAGTGTTACATTAATTACAAAGTTGACCCTTTTTTTGTTTTGAGTACTGTATAAGGAAGACAGTACATTATTTATTTACATTTAGCATAATGAGAATTGTAGTAACATATAAATTTGCTACTTGATCTGCAGATAGGAATAGGAATATTAATTACTTTGGAGGGTCGAAAATAATTTTCAGAAATTTTTGAGGAAAGGAGTGTTAGCTATCTCGGTTTGTTCATTAAGGATATAGTCTGGGGTGCTGTTTTTGTGCGTGCGTGTGTGTGTGTGTGTGTGTGTGTGTGTGTGTGTGTATTTCTATTTCTTCTAATATATTCATAGTGGCTCGTTTTTCTGCTAAATGTAAAATTTTTAAGTTGTTCTCAATGTTTCTCACTGAATGGTTTTCTTCAGCAATATGGGCTGAAAATGTAGATTTGTCCAAGTTGCCAAGCCTTAAAGCATCAATGTGTTCTTTGTAACTAACTACAAAACTTCTGCCTGTCCATCCAATGTAGAATTTTGGGCATGTATCGCATTTTAGTTTGTATATGCCTGATTTACCGTAGGGACTCTTGAAGCTATTTACATCATGGATTACTTTTTGTTGTAATTTATTATTTGCGGAAAAGCTGATATTCTTATTTTTAAATAAATTTGCTATGTGGTATGATAGTGGGCCTGTGTATGGGAGAGCAGCATATTTGGCTCCTGTGGCACACTGATTTGGCTTGGAGTGCATATTGTGTGGATTGCTGTGAAGTGGATCTGTGGTTTTTGTCTGCATTTAGTTGTGGAGTTTCTCTATTAATGTACTACAGGAAACGTGTAAATCTACAGGCCTGCAATTTGAGCACTTACGACGCTGCAGTTATTATGACTTTACAATCCTATTTTCTGTAATTTTCTATAATAACCTTTTCATTTTCATTTCATTAACAAACTATTTTCTATAGTACATAAAATAATAATACCTACTGAATACCTACTTATGCACTCCAACCCCTCCTCCCTGTCTTTGCGGCTTAATTACAGCACTTGTGACTATTTCTCGCAACCTCATATCCTTACTTCTCAATTCTTGCGTAAATCTTCTTCCAAATTTCTCCGTTGCGTATCCTCCTGCAGTTCACTTTTCCATCCTGCACATGGTCATCCTCTTACATGCCCATGCCATTTTCAACGCCGTTTATTGACCTCTTCGGTCACGTACGTGGAAGATTCATCCACTTCCTGATTTATTTGACAAAATGCATAACACTATGCTGTCTGTGATAATGTTATTTATTCTGCTACTGGTTTCAGTTCTAAACCATCATCAACAGCAGAAAAATTATCACAGATGGGTTACATGTCATACATGTTTTGACGTAAGTTACCAAACATGTGATACATCTATCATAATTTTTATGCCATTGATGATCGTTTACAAACGAAACCGGTAGCAGAATATACAACATTATCATAGACAGCAGAGTGGTATGGATTTTTTAAAATTATTATACATTTTGTAAAATTTTTACAAAGGATATAAAAAGTAGACTTGCAATGGCAAGGAAAGCGTGTCTGAAGCAGAGAAATTTCTTAACATCGAGTATATATATTTAAGTGTCAGGAAGTCTCTTCTAAAAGTATTTGTGTGGAGCGTAGCCGTGTATGGAAGTGAAACATGGACGGTAAATAGTCTAGACAGGAAGTGAATAGAAGCTTTCGAAATGTGGTGTTACACAAGAATGCCGAAGATTAGATGGGTAGTTCACGTAACTAATGAGGAGGTACTGAATATAATTGGGGAGAAGAGGATTTTGTGGCACAGTCTGACCGAAGGACGTGATCGGTTGGTAGGACACGCTATGAGGCTTGAAGGGAACACCAATTTAGAATTGGAAGGAAGCGTGGAGGGTAAAAATTGTAGGGGGAGAGCAAGACTAAACACGGTTGGCGGTGCGCGTGTTTGTTGCTGTTAGAAGTAGTTTAACTTGACGCGAAATTGAAGTAGATACTTCCTGTGAGTTAGAATGGGCAGAGGTCATTATTGGCAACTGGAATAAAATAATAATTGGATCCTTTTACCGACCTCCCAGTTCAGATGATACAGTTGCTGAAAGGTTCAAAGAAAACTTGAGTTTGATTTCAAACATGTACCCGACTCATACGAGAATATTTGGTAGTGACTTTAATGTACCCTCGATATGTTGGCGAAAATACATGTTTAATTCCGGAGGTACGCATAGAATATCATCCGAAATTGTGCCGAACGCATTCTCTGAAAATTATTTCGAGCAGTTAGTTCATGAGCCCACGCGAATAGTAAACGGTTGTGAAAACTCACTTGACCTCTTAGCAACAAATAATCCTGAGTTAATAAGGAGTATCAAAACCGATATAGGGATTAGTGAACACAGGGTTGTCGTAGCGAGATTGAATATTGTAATCCTCGAAAAATAAGCGAAAAATATACTTATTCAAAAAAGCAGATAAAAATTCACTTGGCGCCTTCCTGAGAGGCAATCTCAACTCATTCCAAGTTAATAATTTAAGAGTAGACCAGATGTGGCTTAAATTCAAAGAAATAGTATCTGCTGCAATTGAGAGATTTATACCAAATAAATTAAAAAACGACGGAGCTGATCCTCCTTGGTACACAAAACGGGTTAGAACACGGTTGCAGAAACAACGAAACAATCATGCCAAATTTAAACGGACGCAAAATCCCCAAGATGGGCGATCCTTTACAGAAGCTCGAAACTTTAGCGCGGAGTTCAATGCGAGATGTTTGTAACAGCTTCCACAACTAAACTTTGCCTCGAAACCTGGCAGTAATTCTGGTCGTATGTGAAGTATGTTAGCGGGAAGAAACAATCAATGCCTTCTCTGCGCGATAGCAATGGAGATATTATGGAAGACAGTGCTGGCAAAGCAGAGTTACTTAACACAGCCTTCTGAAATGCCTTCACAAAAGAAGACGAAGTAAATATTCCAAAATTCGAATCGAGAACAGCTGCCAACATGACTACCGTAGAAGTAAACATCCTCGGAGTAGTGAAGCAACTCAAATCACTTAATAAAAGCAAGTCATCTGGTCCAGACTGTATACCAATTAGGTTCCTTTCGGAGTATGCTGATGCATTAGCTCCATACTTAACAATCATATACAACCGTTTGCTTTTCGAAAGATCCTTACCCAAAGACTGGGAAGTTGCACAGGTCACACCACTATTCAAGAAAGGTAGTAGGAGTAATCCACTAAATTACAGGCCCATATCGTTAACGTCGATATGCAGCAGGATTTTAGAAGATACATTGTTTCGAACATTATGAATTACATCAAAGGAAACAATTAGCTCTTTATTCACATGGAAGTGCTGAGAGCTATTGACAAGGGATTTCAGATCTATTCTGTATTCCTGGATTTCCGTAAGGCTTTTGACACCGTACCACACAAGCGGCTCGTAGTAAAATTGCGTGCTTATGAAATATCGTCTCAGTTATGTGACTGGATTTGCGATTTCTTGTCAGAGAGGTCATAGTTCTAGTAATTGATGGACAGTCATCGAGCAAAACAGAAGTGATTTCTGGCGTTCCCCAAGGTAGTGTCATAGGCCCTTTGCTGTTCCTTATCTATATAAACGATTTGGGAGACAATCTGAGCAGCCGTCATCGGTTGTTTTCAGATGACGCTGTCGTTCATAGACCTCATCAGAAGATCAAAACAAACTACAAAACGATTTAGAAGAAATATCGGAATGCTGCGAAAAGTGGCAGTTGACCTTAAATAACGAAAAGTGTGAGGTCATCCACATGAGTGCTAAAAGGAATTCGTTAAACTACGGTTACACTATAAATCTAAAAGCCGTAAATTCAACCAAATACCTAGGTATTAGAATTAAGAACAACTTAAATTGGAAAGAACACATAGAAAATGTTGTGGGGAAGGCTAACCGAAGGCTGCGTTTCAATGGCAGCACACTTAGAAAATGTAACAGACCTACTAAGGAGACTGCCTACATTACGCTTGTACGTCCTCTTTTAGAATACTGCTGTGCGGTGTGATATTCTTACCAGGTAGGACTGACGGAGTACATCGAAAAAGTTCAAAGAAGGGCAGCACTTTATGTATTATAGCGAAATATGGGAGAAAGTGTCACAGAAATGATACAGGATTTGGGCTGGAAATCATTAAAAGAAAGGCGATTTTGGATGCGACGGAATTTCACGCGAAATTCCAATCACCATCTTTCTCCTCCGAATGCGAAAATACACTCCTGGAAATTGAAATAAGAACACCGTGAATTCATTGTCCCAGGAAGGGGAAACTTTATTGACACATTCCTGGGGTCAGATACATCACATGATCACACTGACAGAACCACAGGCACATAGACACAGGCAACAGAGCATGCACAATGTCGGCACTAGTACAGTGTATATCCACCTTTCGCAGCAATGCAGGCTGCTATTCTCCCATGGAGACGATTGTAGAGATGCTGGATGTAGTCCTGTGGAACGGCTTGCCATGCCATTTCCACCTGGCGCCTCAGCTGGACCAGCGTTCGTGCTGGACGTGCAGACCGCGTGAGACGGCGCTTCATCCAGTCCCAAACATGCTCAATGGGGGACAGATCCGGAGATCTTGCTGGCCAGGGTAGTTGACTTACACCTTCTAGAGCACGTTGGGTGGCACGGGATACATGCGGACGTGCATTGTCCTGTTGGAACAGCAAGTTCCCTTGCCGGTCTAGGAATGGTAGAACGATGGGTTCGATGACGGTTTGGATGTACCGTGCACTATTCAGTGTCCCCTCGACGATCACCAGTGGTGTACGGCCAGCGTAGGAGATCGCTCCCCACACCATGATGCCGGGTGTTGGCCCTGTGTGCCTCGGTCGTATGCAGTCCTGATTGTGGCGCTCACCTGCACGGCGCCAAACACGCATACGACCATCATTGGCACCAAGGCAGAAGCGACTCTCATCGCTGAAGACGACACGTCTCCATTCGTCCCTCCATTCACGCCTGTCGCGACACCACTGGAGGCGGGCTGCACGATGTTGGGGCGTGAGCGGAAGACGGCCTAACGGTGTGCGGGACCGTAGCCCACCTTCATGGAGACGGTTGCGAATGGTCTTCGCCGATACCCCAGGAGCAACAGTGTCCCTAATTTGCTGGGAAGTGGCGGTGCGGTCCCCTACGGCACTGCGTAGGATCCTACGGTCTTGGCGTGCATCCGTGCGTCGCTGCGGTCCGGTCCCAGGTCGACGGGCACGTGCACCTTCCGCCGACCACTGGCGACAACATCGATGTACTGTGGAGACCTCACGCCCCACGTGTTGAGCAATTCGGCGGTACGTCCACCCGGCCTCCCGCATGCCCACTATACGCCCTCGCTCAAAGTCCGTCAGCTGCACATACGGTTCACGTCCACGCTGTCGCGGCATGCTACCAGTGTTAAAGACTGCGATGGAGCTCCGTATGCCACGGCAAACTGGCTGACACTGACGGCGGCGGTGCACAAATGCTGCGCAGCTAGCGCCATTCGACGGCCAACACCGCGGTTCCTGGTGTGTCCGCTGTGCCGTGCGTGTGATCATTGCTTGTACAGCCCTCTCGCAGTGTCCGGAGCAAGTATGGTGGATCTGACACACCGGTGTCAATGTGTTCTTTTTTCCATTTCCAGGAGTGTATTTAGTTGACACCGACCTACATAGGACGGAACGATCACCACGATAATATAAGGGAAATCGGAGCTCTTACGGAAAGATATAGGTGTTCATTCTTTCCGCGCGCTATACGAGATTGGAATAACAGAGAATTGTGAAGGTGGTTCGATGAACCCTCTGCCAGGCACTTAAATGTGTTTTGCAGAGTATCCATGTAGATGTGGATTAATGAGATTCAGAAGGGTGTACGTTGCCGTAGTTACTTGGAGATGAAGAGGCTTGCACAGGATACAGTAGCATGGGGAGCTGAGCTGCATTGAACCAGTCTCTGGACTGAAAACCATAACAACAACAAAATATTTACACGCTGCTGACCAAGGCTTAAGATGTTCCTCTATTAGGGATCTTCTCTCGCCTTGAAACTTCACACTTTCTCCCCAAATATCCGTTCGCACTGCTTCAACCCTTCTCATATCCTGATTTGTCAGCTCCAAGGATTCCACTTCACATAAACAAATGCTACGTATTATTGATACATACAACCTTTTTTGTCTTTGTCTTGATTTTATCTGACCAAAGAATGGGATTCAGCTTACTGATTACTTGTTTAGCTGTTCTCTGTCATATTTTCGTTTCCCGGAATCCTGATCTGAAATTATAGCTCCCAGATATATATATATATATATATATATATATATATATATATATATATATATATATATATATATATATATATACTTGTAACATGTCTGGATAGTACTTTCATGTATGATAATGTCGTGATGTTTGCTTCTTATAGAGAGACATTTTGTTTGAGAAAAATGTATTGTTAGTACGGCCTTATTGTATGTTTCTACCAGACTGAGGAATGTCGAAAATTGTGCATCAAGAGCGGAGCATGGAATTGAAATTAAATTTATTAGACGGAATGATTGTAATGAGAGAATCACTTGATCCCAAAATCACGATATGTAAATAAGTACGGTGAGTACATGTAGACAAAAACAGTGCAACATCAATAACGCCTGGACCTCCTTTTCTTGCAACGCATACAACAACACGGTCCGACATCAGGGTTGCCGTGATGGAGACTGGTCCACAAATCTTGAACAGCCACCTGTAAATCATGTACAGACTGACACGGCGGGCCGCGCGGCATTAGCCGAGCGGTCTCAGGCGCTTCAGTCATGGACTGTGCGGCTGGTCCCGGCGGAGATTCGAGTCCTCCCTCGGTTGTGGGTTTGTCCTTAAGATAATTTAGGTTGAGTAGTGTGTAAGCTTACGGACTTACGACCTTAGCAGTTAAGTCCCATAAGACTTCACACTTTTTTTTTTTTTTTACACGGCGGGATCTGGCGTTTCACCTGGTCCCACACATGATCTACAGGGGACAAGTCCAGGGAGCTAACGGGCCTTGGAGGAGTCGGAACATGACATAGAGAGTCTTAAGGAACATGAGCTGTATACGGACGAGCATTATCTTGCTGGAAAAGTGTCCTTGGTCGAACATATAAGAAAAGTCGAACATAGGGTTGAAGAATGTCATCAACATAATGCTGGCCCATTAGGTTTCCACATACTACAATTACACTACTGGCGATTAAAATTGTTACACCACAAAGATGACGTGGTACAGACGCGAAATTTAACCGACAGGAAGAAGATGGTGTGATATGCAAATGATTAGCTTTTCTGAGCATTCACACAAGGTTGGCGCCGGTGGCGACACCTACAACGTGCTGACATGAGGAAAGTTTCCAACCGATTTCTCATACACAAACAGCAGTTAACAGGCGTTGCCTCGTGAAACGTTGTTGTGATGCCTGGTGTAAGGACGAGAAATGCGTACCATCTCGTTTCCGACTTTGATAAAGGTAGGACTGTAGCCTATAGCGATTGCGGTTTATCGTATCGCGACACTGCTGCTCGCCTTGGTCGATATACAATGACTGTTAGCAGAATATGGAATCGGTGGGTTCGGGAAAGTAATACGGAACGCCGTGCTGGATCCCAACTGCCTCGTATCACTAGCAGTCGAGATGACACGCATCTTATCCGCATGGCTGTAACGGATCGTGCAGCCACGTCTCGATCCCTGAATCAACAGATGGGGACGTTTGCAAGACAACAAACATCTGCACGAACAGTTCGACGACGTTTGCAGCAACATGGACTATCAGCTCGGAGAACATGGCTGCGGTTATCCTTGACGCTGCATCACAGATAGGAGTGCCTGTGCTGGTGTACTCAACGACGATCCTGGGTGCAAGAATGGCAAAACGTCATTTTTTGGAATGAATCCAGGTTCTGTTTAAAGCATCATGATGGTCGCATCCGTGTTTCGCGACATCGCTGTGAAAGCGCATTGGAAGCGTGTATTCGTCATCGCCATACTGGCGTATCACCCGGCGTGATGGTATGGGGTGCCATTAGTTACACGTCTTGATCAACTTTTGTTCGCACTGACGGCACTTTGAACAGTGCACTTTACATTTCAGATGTGTTACGACCCGTGGCTCTACCCATCATTCGATCCCTGCGTAACCCTACATTTCAGCAGGATAATGCACGACCGCATGTTGCAGGTCCTGTACGGGCCTTTCTGGATACAGAAAGTGTTCGACTGCTGCCCTGGCCAGCACATTCTCCAGATCTCTCACCAATTGGAAACGTCTGGTCAATGGTGACCGAGCAACTGGCTCGTCACAGTACGCCAGTCACTACCCTTGATGAACTGTGGTGTCGTGTTTAAGTTGCATGGGCAGCTGTACCTGTACACGCCATCCAAGCTCTGTTTGACTCAATGCCCAGGCCTATCAGGGCCGCTATTACGGCCAGAGGTGGTTGTTCTGGCTACTGATTTCTCAGGATCTACGCACCCAAATTGCTTGAAAATGTAATCACATGTCACTTCTAGTATAATATATTTGTCCAATGAATACCCATTTATCATCTGCATTTCTTCTTGGTGTAGCAATTTTAATGGCCAGTAGTATAGAAGCAATGGCACCCTAGACCATTAGGCAAGATGTCTCGGTGTTAGCTGCAGTAAACGGAAAGGGTGTCTAGATTCCAAATTCGCACCCGCAAGGCATCTAGAAATGGTTTGCGGATCACTCAACATCCGTAGATCTCCTTGTATCGTGGAGCGAGTCACTGCAGCATCCTTGATCGCTACACGATCCATCGATCCTCTCGCCTCGTCACCTTCCTGGTCGCTCCAGACCCGGTACGTCGCAAATTGGTGCCATCTGGTGTCCATTGCTGCCAACATCGTCTGATGAAACTGAACGATAGACCTGGTGAGACACACGACGTGTCGACTGGCCTACATTCTGCACCTACTAACATGCCCCCGAGTCGGGATGTGATCGTCACGTGTGTGACTTGTCGTCCATGTGCCTCTGCCCGATTGCAACGCCACTGCAGTGTCCGTGGGCATGCACACTGGCACCAAGCTTGGGTGATTTGCATATCGGATCTCACTGTACTTATTTGCAAAGTTCCACGTTTTTATGTTACTTCCCTCTGCATGCCCTGTTTTCAGTGTTTCTAATGTCGAACCCAATAGTTGAATGGTTAGCGTGTTGGCATGGCACGCACGGTTTCTCGTGTTGGATTCTCGATTGGGGTGGGAGATTTTCTCCCCTCAGGGACTGTGTGTTGTGCTGTCCAGTCCTCATCATCATTTCATCCCCACTGTCGACGCGCAGGTCGCCAAATGTGGCGTCGCACTCAGTTAGACCTGCACTTGGCGACCGAACTTCCCGCTTGAGAACTCCCGGCCACTGACGCCATACGAACGTTTCCATTTCCATTGTTTCTAATTGTACTTTATTCTTCATATACTCTATATCATAGTCATTGGGAGCCAATATTATTTGATTATTGACAAATGTGAAATGCAGTACATAATCCCCATCTATGTCTATCGTCCATAATAATTCCAATCCCAAAGTAGCAGGTGCTGACAGATGTGAAAATTACCGAACAATCAGTTTAATAAGTCTCAGCTGCAAAATACTAAAGCGAATTCTTTACAGACGAATGGAAAAACTGGTAGAAGCCGACCTCGGGGAAGATCAGTTTGGATTCCGTAGAAATATTGGAACACGTGACACAATACTGACCCTACGACTTATCTTAGAAGAAAGATTAAGGAAAGGCAAACATACGTTTCTAGCATTTGTATAGAGAAAACTTTTGACAATGTTGATTGGAATACTCTCCTTCAAATTCTGAAGGTGGCAGGGGTAAAATACAGGGAGCGAAAGGCTATTTACAATTTGTACAGAAACCAGATGGCAGTTATAATAGTCGAGAGACATGAAAGGGAAGCAGTGGTTGGGGAGGGAGTGAGACAGGGCTGTAGCCTCTGCCCGATGTTATTCAATCAGTATATTGAGCAAGCAGTAAAGGAAACAAAATAAAAATTCGGAGCAGGTATTAAAATCCATGGAGAAGAAATTAAAAATTTGAGGTTCGCCGATGACATTGTAATTCTGTCAGAGACAGCAAAGGACCTGGAAGAGCAGTTGAACGGAAAGGGTAGTGTCTTGAAAGTAGGATATAAGATGAACATCAACAAAAGCAAAACTAGGATAATGGAATGTAGTCGAATTAAGTCGGGTGGTGATGAGGGAATTAGATTAGGAAATGAGACACTTAAAGTAGTAAAGGAGTTTAGGTATTTGGGGAGCAAAATAACTGATGATGGTCGAAGTAGAGAGGATATAAAATGTAGAATGGCAATAGCAAGGAAAGCGTTTCTGAAGAAGAGAAATTTCTTAACATCGAGTATAGACTTAAGTGTCAGGAAGTCGTTTCTGAAAGTATTTGTATGGAGCGTAGCCATGTATGGAAGTGAAACATGGACGATAACTAGTTTGGACAAGAAGAGATTAGATGCTTTCGAAATGTGATGCTACAGAAGAATGCTGAAGATTAGATGGGTAGACCACATAACTAATGATGAAGTATTGAATAGAATTGGGGAGAAGAGGAGGTTGTGGCACAACTTGACTAGAAGAAGGAACCGGTTGGTAGGACATGTTCTGAGGCATCAAGGGATCACCAATTTAGTACTGGAGGGCAGCGTGGAGTGTAAAAATCGCAGAGGGAGACCAAGAAATGAACACACTAAACAGATACAGAAAGATGTAGGGTGCAGTAGGTACTGGGAGATGAAGAAGGTTGCACAGGATAGAGTAGCATGGAGAGCTGCATCAAACCAGTCTCAGGACTGGAGACCACAACAACAATGAACATGTCTAGGCCAATACGGAGTGCAGTGACCAATTTTGGTCCGCGAGAGCAGCGGCACTTGCGTAGAGACGTCAGTGCTAACAGACAAGTGACACTGTGTGAGATAACCGCAGAAATAATAATCACAGAAATAAATGTGGGATTTACGACGAACGTATCGATAGGACAGTGTAACGGAATGTGTCGTTGACGGACTATGAGAGCAGACGAGCGACTCAAGTGCCTGCGTTAACAGCACGGCATCACCTGCAGCGCCTCTCCTGGGCTCGTGACCGTATTGGTTGATCCCAATACTGGCAACCCGTGGCCTGGTCAGGTAAGTCCCGTTTTCAGCTGGTAAGAGCTGATTGTAGGGTTCGAGTGTGGCGTAGACCCCGAAGAAGCCATGGAACCAAGTTTTCAACAATGCACTGTGCAAGCTGGTAGTGGCTTCATAATGGTTTGGGCTGTGTGTACATGAACCGATCAGTGACTGAAAATGTTTATGTTTATGTTCGGCTGCTTGCAGACCATTTGCAGCCATTGGTGGCTTTCATTTTCACAAAACAACGATGATTAGATTAGATTAGTACTTGTTCCATAGATCATGAATACGACACTTCGTAATGATGTGGAATGTGTCAGATTAATAAACGGTGTCTGTACAAGATATTACATTACACAAAATATTACATGACACTTAATATTTTTAATTTTTTTTTTGTGGTCTGTTCTCTTCCATGATGTTCCCCTTTTTTTATATCTATGTGCACCATAGTCTCTCCTTTATGTTATTTTGAATATCTTCTATTTTATGACATTTCTTGGGGAAATTACCCACTTACTATATCCAAAAATTCATCTAATGAGTAGAAGGAGTTGCCATTAAGAAATTCTTTTAATTTCCTTTTAAATGTTATATGGCTATATGTTAGACTTTTGATGTTATTAGGTAAGTGACCAAACACTTTCGTGGCAGCATAATTTACCCCCTTCTGAGCCAAAGTTAGATTTAACCTTGAGTGGTGAAGATCATCCTTTCTCCTAGTGTTGTACCCATGTACACTGCTATTACTTTTGAATTCGTTCGGATTGTTAATAACAAATTTCATAAGTGAATATATATATTGTGAGGCTACAGTGTAGATCTCTAGCTCCTTAAATAAGTGTCTACAGGATGATCTTGGATGAGCTCCAGCAATTATTCTGATTACACGCTTTTGTGCAATGAACGCTCTTTTACTCAATGATGAGTTACCCCAGAATATGATGCCATACGAAAGCAGAGAATGAAAATAGGCATGGTAAGCTAATTTACTCAGATGTATCTCGCCAAAATTTGCAATGACCCTAATAACATAAGTAGCTGAACTCAAACGTTTCAGCAGATCGTCAGTGTCTTTTTTCCAGCTCAACACCTCATCAATGCATACACCTAGAAATTTTGAATTTTCTACCTTAGCTACCGATCTCTGATTGAAGTCTATATTTATTGATGGTGTCATTCCATTTACTGTGTGGAACTGTATATAATGTGTTTTGTCAAAGTTTAATTTTTGTGGGTGTTTATGGAAGTTTAATTTTTAATTTTTATGGATGATAATGCGCCATGCCAGCTGGCCGCAGTTGTTCGCGATTGGTTTGAAGGATATTCTGGATAATTAGATGAAGATTTGGCCACCCTGATCTCCCGAAATGTAATGGAGAGGTTAGTTCGTGCACAAAATCCTGCACTGGCAGCTCTCGCAATTATAGACGGCTGTAGATGCAGCGTGGCTGAACATTTCTGCAGGAGACTTCCAACAATTCGTCCAGCCCACGCCACGTTGAGTTGCTGCACTGAGCCGGCGAAGAGGAGGCCCGACACCACATTAAGAGGTGTCCCACGACTTGTGTCACCTTAGCGCACAGCGCCCTTGTCTGACGCTTTTGGTTGGTCGCACTACTCGGAAGATTGCTTTTGCTCCTTTAATTATTGTCTCTAATTGCTCGTAAATATTTTTAACTGCAGCAACATATGTCCTGTTTCTTGTTCTCTCATCAAGATATTATCAAAATTTTTTATTGCTACGGTGCCTTATGCTTTTTGCAGATCTATGAAAATCATATGCGTTTCTCTTCACCTAGCTGAACTTTGATCACTTATCCTTTTTATTGCGAATATGTTATGAGGGGCATGAAAGGGAAGCAGTGGTTGGGAAGGAAGTGAGACAGAGTTGTAGCCTCTTCCCGATGTTACTCAATCTGCATATTGAGCAAGCAGTAAAGGAAACAAAAGAAAAATTCGAAGTAGGTATTAAAATCCATCGAGAAGAAATAAATACTTTGAGGTTCGCCGATGACATTGAAATTCTGTCAGAGACATCAAAGGACTTGGAAGAACAGTTGAACGGAATGGACAGTGTCTTCAAAGGAGGGTATAAGATGAACATCAACAAAAGGAAAACGAGTATGTAGTCGAATTAAGTCGGGTGGTGATGAGGGAACTAGGTTAGGAAATGAGACACTTAAAGTAGTAAAGGAGTTTAGCTATTTGGGAAGCAAAATAATTGATCTGGGTCGAAGTAGAGACGATATAAAATGTAGACTCCCAATGTCAAGGAAAGCGTTTCTGAAGAAGAGAAATATCTTAACATCGAGTATAGATTTAAGTGTCAGGAAGTCGTTTCTGAAGGTATTTGTATGGAGTGTAGCCATGTATGGAAGTGAAACATAGACGATAACAAGTTTGGACAAGAAGAGAATAGAAGCTTTCGAAATGTGGTGCTACAGAAGAATGCTGAAGATTTGATGGGTGGATCACGTAACTAATTAGGAGGTATTGAATAGAATAGGGGAGAAGAGGAGTTTGTGGCACAACTTGACAAGAAGAAGGGACCGGTTGGTAGGGCATGTTCTGAGGCATCAACGGATCACAAATTTAGCATTGGAGGGCAGCGTGGAGGGTAAAAATTGTAGAGGGAGGCCAAGAGATGAATACACTAAGCAGATTCAGAAGGATGTAGGTTGCAGTAAGTACTGGGAGATGAAGAAGCTTGCACGGGATAGAGTAGCATGGAGAGCTGCATCAAATCAGTATCTGGACTGAAGGCCACAACAACAACACGTTATCTACACTGGATTTCCTTTTAATATTACGATTACATTCACCAGACGTTCCTTTATAATTCCACCACACAGCTTCTCCACTAATGCGGTAATTCTAATGCACCTGTAGCACTGTTATCATTTAAAACCGCAACTCCAGAAAGAACAGAAAAATTGTGTGCAGGCGCTTAGCAACAGGAATACATTATTAAATTTGTGTGTGATCTATGGCTCTCCAGATGCGAAAAGCAGTTCAGTGCAGTCCCAACTGGCAGCAATAATAGCTCCAACTGGGTCGATGACTGATTCGAACAGAGCTTGGATGACAGATACGGCACGTTATTCCCTTCTGCTTCAATTCTGTGGCGAAGTTCACCGATCGCAGTCACTGGCGAACGGTTGACATGACAGTCTCTGCCTGGAAACCGTGACCATTTCGCTGAGATATGTAGAGACTGTGCTGGCGAGGGAAATAGTCGGAAATCCTCTGTATCGAGCTACGTCAGGGCAGAACAGACAATACGCGATCTTGTATCATCTTGTTGAAAGGTAACATCCTGGAGACTCTGTTGATAGAGCCCAGACACTGGCTGTAATACGACAGAAATGTAATGGCTGCTGTCTGAATTACCAACTGCGCAAGCCAGAGGTGATCGTCTTTAGTACTCAGTGACACTCCATACCCTACCCCACCAGAAGACGTCGATTTTTTTTTCTTTATTGTACTTCAGTGCCCTATCTGGGGCGAGCTGGCAGCAGTATATACGCTGCTCTTCAGCCAAAAGACATTAATCATACAATAGAAGACATTCAAAATAACATAGAGACTATGGTGTACATAGATATAAAAAAGGGGAACATCGTGGAAGACAACAAAGGGGGGGCCACTGTATAAAGGAGATAAAAACCATAAAAAATGAGCGCACACAAAACAAAACCACACATTGGATCATAAAAGTATCGACCGACGACCTAGCACATAACAATCGCTGACAATAACACTAAGTACAAGTCGAGCACACAATTAAGATCACAGCTCTTGACGACAAGGGAGAACAGCACCAAACACAAGACTGACGTAGTACACTGAAGACGATGAGGAGAGAGGATCTGCCAAGGGGAATACAGACAAGGGAGGAGAGAAGAAGGAGGAGGGGAGGAGGGGAAGAAGGGAGGGAGGGGACGAGATAGGGGAGAGACAGGCGCTGGGCGCGCTGTAGAGGGCCCGGGAGGAAAGGACGTGGGAGGGAAGCAGTCGAGGAGTGGGTGCAGAAACTCAGGGAGGGAAGGAGAAAAATCCACTCTGGGAGGACGACGGTTCAATCCCGTCTCCGGCCATCCTGATTTAGGTTTTCCGTGATTTCCCTAAATCGCTTCAGGCAAGTGCCAGGATGGTTCCTTTGAAAGGGCACGGCCGATTTCCTTCCCCATCCTTCCCTCACCCGAGCTTGCGCTCCGTCTCTAATGACCTCGTTGTCGACGGGACGTTAAACACTAATATCCTCCTCCTCCTCCACTCTGGGAGAAGGAGGGGAGAGGAAAAAGGGGGCCCTGGGGAGGGGGAGAAAAAGGACAGGTTACAGTTGGAAAGAAGGGTAGATGTCACGGCGAATTTCAACATCCAGAAGGTGCTGGAAATTGCCTTGATGAAGGAAGTAAGGGGTGTGGAGGTGGAGAGAGGGAGAGATGCAGCGATAGAGACGCGGCAACGGACAGGGGATGGAGAGGAAGGAGGAAACGAGGGGGTGGAGGGGATCAAGCCTGCAGACAGTGTAAAGGATGCAGAGACATTGGAGGAAAATGAGGAGGTGGGGGAAGGGGATGAAGTCATACAGGAGCCGTGTGGGGGAAGGAAGTTGGAGCACATGGCGTTCAAGTATTTGGAGGGCCTTGTAAAAGCGGGTGGGTGCGGAGATCCAGGCAACTCTGGCATAAAAGTGGATAGGACGGATGAGAGATTCATAGGTGCGGAGGATGGTGGAAAGATGCAATCCTCATGTCTGGCCAGACAGGAGTATCAGGAGGTGGAGGTGAGAATGGGCTTTCTGCTGGATGGTCAGGAGGTGAGGGGTACAGGTGAGCTGATGGTAAAGGGTGAGGCCAAGGTATCTCAGGGTGGGGATGAGCTGGATGGAGCGACCATAAATGCTGAGGGAGAAATCATGGAGATGGAAGGAGCGGGTGGTGTGGCCTATGATAATTGCCTGGGTTTTGGAGACAAAGGAACCACTGGATACACCAAGTGGCGAACTGGTCAAGGTGGGTTTGGAGGGTGTGTTGGGACCATTGAAGGGCGGGATAGAGAGCCAGGAAGGCGGTGTCATCAGTATATTGGAGAAGGTGGATTGGTGGGGATGGCTTGGGCATATTGGCAGTGTACAGGAGATAGAGGAGAGGGGAGAGGACGGAGCCCTGGGGGACGCCAGCAGTGCGATAAAAGATGCGGGAGTTGGTGTTGTGGAGGGTGATGTAGGAAGGATGGCGGGAGAGGAAGGAAGCGACTGACAAAATTGATAAGCAGAGCAGAGTTTAAAGAGGAGACCAGGATTCCATACGCAGTCATCAGCATTTTGGAGGTCGAGGGAAACAAAAATGGCGGAACGATGGGAGGTAAGCAGGAGGGAGAGAAGGTGGACGAGGATAAGGAGTTGGTCTTTAGTGAAGAACGAGGGTCTGAAGCCACACTGGGTAAGGGGGAGGAGGTGGTGGTGATTAAGGTGCTGATGGATACAATGGGAGAGGATGGATTCGAAGACCTTACTGGCGGCGAGGTTCAAAATGGTTCAAATGGCTCTGAGCACTATGGGACTTAACATCTATGGTCATCAGTCCCCTAGAACTTAGAACTACTTAAACCTAACTAACCTAAGGACATCACACAACACCCAGCCATCACGAGGCAGAGAAAATCCCTAACCCCGCCGGGAATCGAACCCGGGAACCCGGGCGTGGGGGCGGTGAGGCATATGGAACGATAGGAAGAGGCGATGGATGGAGATTTGATGGGTTTGAGGAATTAGAGGATGCGGAAAGTCTTCCACAGGTCGGGGTAGAAGCCCTTAGAGAGGATGATGTTATAGAGACAGTCAGTAAGGAGAAGGGGCTTTCTCTATGGTGGCGGTAGGTGACACAGTCATGACCAGGGTCATGTCCGCCCCGGTAGCTGAGTGGTCAGCGTGACAGACTGTCAATCCTAAGGGCCCGGGTTCGATTCCCAGCTGGGTCGGAGATTTTCTCCGCTCAGGGACTGGGTGATGTGTTGTCCTAATCGTCATCATTTCATCTCCATCGACGTGCAGGTCGCCAAAGTGGCGTCAAATCGAAAGACCTGCACCAGGCGAACGGTCTACCCGATGGGAGGCCCTAGCCACACGACATTTCCATATACCAGGGTCATGTTGTTTATGGACTGGCGGATTAATGTCGTGTGCTGTGATTGGAGTCAGAGGGGGGCAACTGCTCCAGGTACTGGAGACTAGGATCAAGTGGAGCGGCTGAGGTATCAGCGCGTTCCATGACAGTGGAGAAAAGAGAATAATCAACGGAGAAGACCTCGGTGGGAAGTAATTGGCTTTACTGAGGTTGTAGCGAAGGGGGCGGTCGTTATGGAGAAGGGGGTAAAGATATCGAGCAGCTGCATCGATGAAATATCGTGGGACTTACACAATTCGATCCGGCGGCAAAATCGAGACGTGTATTTGCAGCAGATCCGTCTGGAATGTCACATTATCGTAGTTGTCGATGATGTGTTTTCAGTAGTCGGTGCCTTACCACCGACCCACTAGCTGTCTGCCCACATATCGACCACGGACCCCGTTTCCTCTGTTCACAGAGCCCCACGCGGCCATCATATCCGCCATCGTGATCTGCACGCTGGCCGTGACTGCGGTGTACGCCATCTACGGCAACACGATGCACTACGTGAGGCGACACGTCCCGCGTGTCCTCAGGGGGTACACTGCCTTCGTCATCTCCTTATACCCGGTGAGTACGCCGCAAATTTGCTTTGGTCGCCTACTTACTCTGTCTCCGTTCCCACTGCCTGGTTAAAAAAAAAAGGGGAAACGAAATGAAACTGCACGCGCTTACATGGTATAAAATTTCTAGTTGTTGCAGTGAATCGCAGCTTGCTCTATACGTAGAAAAATTTTAGTTAGTTAATGCGGATGATTAAGAAAAACTGTTCCGTAGTGCTCGAATACAGAACCAGTTACGTGCTGCTCGACACAGTCACTTCTGTTAAATACACTGGTGAGCCAAAACATTATGACCATCTGCCTAGTAGCTTGTTTGTCCGACTCTGGAACGAGATACTCACTTATTACACGTCTCAGGGACCCTAAAGTTTATGGGAAGGGTTTGTGGAGGTATGTGGCTTGGTTCAAATGGCTCTGAGCACTATGGGACAACATCTATGGTCATCAGTCCCCTAGAACTTAGAGCTACTTAAACCTAACTAACCTAAGGACATCACACACATCCATGCCCGAGGCAGGATTCGAACCTGCGACCGTAGCGGTCACGCGATTCCAGACTGAAGCGGCTAGAACAGCACGGCCACACCGGTCGGCGGAGGTATGTGGCATTACATATCTACGCACAGGTCATGTAATTCAGGTAAATACGAGCCGGCCGCTGATTTGCGTACGCGGCGATGGCGCCCGATAGCCACCCAGACGGGCTGGGTTGGGTTGTTTGGGGGAAGAGACCAAACAGCGATGTCATCGGTGTCACCGGATTAGGGAAGGACGGGGAAGGAAATCGGCCGTGCCCTTTCAAAGGAACCATCCCAGCATTTGCCTGGAGCGATTTAGGGAAATCACGGAAAACCTAAATCGAGATGGCCGGACGTGGGACTGAACCATCGTCCTCCAGAATGTCAGTCCAGTGTGCTAACCACTGCGCCAACTCGCTTGGTCACCCAGAGGGCTTCATCAGGATCGACATCAGGTGAATTCGGTTGCCGAGATATCAACGTGAGATCACTGAAATGCTCCTCAACCCATTTGAGCACGGTTCTGGTTCCGAGATGCTTAGGAAGGGATAAAACTGGTGCGCAGCTGTCAGGGTGTCTTCGTTTACTGCCACAGGTCGCATGCAAGAGCAGCATAATGTACTGCTCCCACCACTCTGCGTTCTTGGCGCGCTGAACGTTTCGAGCCGCCGTTCACCTCGATGACGGCGTTTGTGGAGACGATCATCGACCTGCCGTAGGAAAAATGTGATTAGTACGCAGAGCTGACAAGTTCCCATTGGTCGACGGTCGAATACCGATGGTCCCGTTCCCACTGCGATGGTAATTGACGATTTTGTTGGTTCAGCAACGTACACTAGCAAACATCTGAGTTCATCTACATATACATCTACATTTATACTCCACAAGCCACCCAACGGTGTGTGGCGGAGGGCACTTTACCTCCCTTTTCTGTTCCAGTCGCGTATGGTTCGCGGGAAGAACGACTGTCGGAAAGCCTCCGTGCGCGCTCGAATCTCTCTAATTTTACATTCGTGATCTCCTCGGGAGGTATAAGTAGGGGGAAGCAATATACTCGATACCTCAGCCAGAAACGCACCCTCTCGAAACCTGGACAGCAAGCTACACCGCGATGCAGAGCGCCTCTCTTGCAGAGTCTGCCACTTGAGTTTGCTAAACATCTCCGTAACGCTATCACGCTTACCAAATAACCCTGTGACGAAACGCGCCGCTCTTCTTTGGATCTTCTCTATCTCCTCCGTCAACCCGATCTGGTACGGATCCCACACTGAGGAGCAATACTCAAGTATAGGTCGAACGAGTATTTTGTAAGCCACCTCCTTTGTTGATGGACTACATTTTCTAAGGACTCTCCCAATGAATCTCAATCTGGTACCCTCCTTACCAATAATTAATTTTATATGATCATTCCACTTCAAATCGTTCCGCACGCATACTCCCAGATATTTTACAGAAGTAACTGCTACCAGTGTTTGTTCCGCTATCATATGATCATACAATAAAGGATCCTTGTTTCTATGTATTCGCAATACGTTACATTTGTCTATGTTAAGGGTCAGTAGCCACTCCCTGCACCAAGTGCCTATCTGCTGCAAATCTTCCTGCATTTCGCTACAATTTTCTAATGCTGCAACTTCTCTGTATATTACAGCATCATCCGCGAAAAGCCGCATGGAACTTCCGACACTATCTACTAGGTCATTTATATATATTGTGAAAAGCAATGGTCCCATAACACTCCCCTGTGCCACGCCAGAGGTTACTTTAACGTCTGTAGATGTCTCTCCATTGATAACAACATGCTGTGTTCTGTTTGCTAAAAACTCTTCAATCCAGCCACACAGCTGGTCTGATATTCCGTAGGCTCTTACTTTGTTTATCAGGCGACAGTGCGGAACTGTATCGAACGCCTTCCGGAAGTCAAGGAAAATGGCATCTACCTGGGAGCCTGTATCTAATATTTTCTGGGTCTCATGAACAAATAAAGCGAGTTGGGTCTCACACGATCGCTGTTTCCGGAATCCATGTTCATTCCTAGAGATTAGATTCTGGGTTTCCAGAAACGACATGATACGCGAGCAAAAAACTTGTTCTAAAATTCTACAACAGATCGACGTCAGGAATATTGGTCTATAGTTCTGCGCATCTGCTCGACAACCCTTCTTGAAGACTGGGACTACCTGTGCTCTTTTCCAATCATTTGGAACCTTCCGTTCCTCTAGAGACCTGCGGTACACGGCTGTTAGAAGGGGGGAAAGTTCTTTCACGTACTCTGTGTAGAATCGAACGCCGAATTTAGTTCCGGAGCACTCAGATGTCGGTTTCTCTGACTCAAAATGGTACCTGGCGAGCGTGTGTGGCCTGTGCGGTGTAACTCCTCAACACCACCTGTCAATTTTAACCTATTTCACATCGGCACCGCATCACTAAGACTCCAGTGCACACGTTGAGCGACTTCCCTGGCTGACAAGCCTTCTGCGTGTAATGAGACCGAACGCGGTGATGCAGCGGTCAGCACACTGGGATTCGCATTCGGGAGTACGACGGTTCCAACCAGCGTCCAGCCATCCTGATTTATGTTCTTCATGATTTCCCTAAATCGCTTCAGGCAGATGCTGGGATGGTTCCTTCTCTAATCCCATTGGACCGATATGACCTCGCTGTTTCGTCCCCTTCCCCAGATCAACCAGAGAAACTTTCGAAATAAAGTGTCTAGTGGAGAAGAGCATATACAGGGTGTTACAAGAAGGTACGGCCAAACTTTCAGGAAACATTCCTCGCACACAAATAAAGGAAAGATATTACGTGGACATGTGTCCGGAAACGCTTAATTTCCGTGTTAGAGCTCATTTTAGTTTCGTCAATATATACTGTACTTCCTCGATTCACCGCCAGTTGGCCCAATTGAAGGAAGGTAATGTTGACGTCGGAGCTTGTGTTGACATGCGACTCATTGCTCTACAGTACTAGCATCAAGCACATCCGTACGTAGCATCAACAGGTTAGTGTTCATCACGAACGTGGTTTTGCAGTCAGTGCAATGTTTACAAATGCGGAGTTTCCACATGCACATTTGATGTATGGATTAGCACGGGGCAATAGCCGTGGCGCGGTACGTTTGTATCGAGACAGATTTCCAGAACGAAGGTGTCCCGACAGGAAGACGTTCGAAGCAATTGATCGGCGTCTTAGGGAGCACGGAACATTCCAGCCTATGACTCGCGACTGGGCAAGACCTAGAACGACGAGGACACCTGCAATGGACGAGGCAATTCTTCGTGCAGTTGACGATATCCCTAATGTCAGCGTCAGAGAAGTTGCTGCTGTACAAGGTAACGTTGACCACGTCACTGTATGGAGAGTGCTACGGGAGAACCAGTTGTTTCCGTACCATGTACAGCGTGTGCAGGAACTATCAGCAGCTGATTGGCCTCCACGGGTACACTTCTGCGAATGGTTCATCCAACAATGTGTCAATCCTCATTTCAGTGCAAATGTTCTCTTTACGGATGAGGCTTCATTCCAACGTGATCAAATTGTAGATTTTTCACAATCGACATGTGTGTGCCGACGAGAATCCGCACGCAATTGTGCAATCACGTCATCAACACAGATTTTCTGTGAACGTTTGGGCAGGCATTGTTGGTGATGTCTTGATTGAGTCCCATGTTCTTCCACATACGCTCAATGGAGCACGTTATCATGATTTCATACGGGATACTCTACCTGTGCTGCTAGAACATGTGCCTTTACAAGTACGACACAACATGTGGTTCATGCACGATGGAGCTCCTGTACGTTTCAGTCGAAGTGTTCGTACGCTTCGGCGACCGATGGATTGGTAGAGGCGGACCAATTCCGTGGCCTCCACGCTCTCCTGACCTCAACCCTCTTGACTTTCATTTATGGGGGCATTTGAAAGCTCTTGTCTACGCAACCCCGGTACCAAATGTAGAGACTCTTCGTGCTCCTATTGTGGACGGCTGTGATACAATACGCCATTCTCCAGGGCTGCATCAGCGCATCAGGGATTCCATGCGACGGAGGGTGGATGCATGTTGAAGAGAAGTAATAAAATGAGCTCTAACATGGAAAGTAAGCGTTTCCGGACACATGTCCACATAACATATTTTCTTTCTTTGTGTGTGTGAGGAATGATTCCTGAAAGTTTGTCCGTACCTTTTTGTAACACCCTGTATAACTTACTATGAAAATGACAGCACTCTTTCTCTCAATATAAAGATGTTCATGTAATGTGTAACATACTTCATTATTAGTGCAGTTCACTCCACAATTGATCACTCACTTTGTGTTCTGCCTTACGGCATGAGCGTCTAGGGAAGTGATTCCAGTGGTGGTTTCCCGTTGCCTTCCACTGATGATGATGAAATGATAATGAGGACAACACAACACCCAGTCCCTGAGCGGAGAAAATCTCCGACCCAACCGGGAATCGAACCCTTGGTGTGACACACCGCCGCGCTGACCACTCAGCTATCGGGGCGGACGCACAACTGATGATGCTCACCAAATAAAAGCAGCTTATCAAGAAGTGTCAGTAATTTTAATAATTTAGTAACACAGTCGCTAGCATGCAAGGACGAGTTGTACTGTTTTAACTTGTTGGCTCTTGTAGCAGAAAATATAATCGGGAGGCACTCGTATGTTACGGCAGTGTGACAATTTACCGCTAGTAATGAACCAAATTCACATGCCACGTCTTTTTTTTTTCTAAGCAAAGCTCTTTGCGTAATAATTTCCGAAAAATAGTCTTATCAAAGTACAATGAAACCTCACTATTTCAAGGCTTTTAGGAGATGTTGGAAACTCATGTTTGCAAATAGCCGTATTACTCCAAAATTCATTACGCAACAGGTTTCAGTCGTTAACAGGCCATCTTCTGGTGTACTTTGAAATCTAAATCAACTGTGATACAACTCATTATCTTCATAAATCATTATGGCACAAGTGATCCTTTCCATTAGAGTCAAACACAAAAGCAGTTATAGCGTCTAGTAATTTCGTGGTGAGGCGCTAGACAAAACTAGACTTCACTAATTCGCGCTAATTATGGTGAGTCTCCGTCTGAATTATTGACAGAATTACGAAAATGTTTTCTAAAACAGGAAGGTATAATTACGATTATAACATTCATTGCATGCAGTGGTTAAATAAAACTAGATAAACTCTAATCTTATATGAAATAGTGTACAGTATATTTAATTTAAAAGAAACTGTTATAATGATATCAGAATAATTCAGAATAGCGTTAGCCAAACTGAAGCTACAATACATATTCAAAAGTTACTGTCAACTAGTTTGATATAGGTACTATTACACATATACATAACTTATGTTTTCAAAAATGAAACTATGCCCTGTACTGGAAATCCATACGCTACATTTACTGTAGAATGGTACATAATTTACCAGTACGTACTTCGCTAGTTATTTGTCGCTTTCATCTGCATCTACAGTTGCATTATTTATTAATTTATTCATTAATTCACCTGTAGAGAATTTCGGTTGTATAGATGTAGTCAGGATGTTCACTAGTTCAATTACGCTTATACACAGAAAATATAATATAGCCAAAACGTAATTCAATCACACTTACATGAATAACCATCACCAACATACGCTTAACGTACGCTCATGAGGTAAACATATGAAATATAATCATTTGATGTCGACCCGAATCTACACAAGTTTCTCCACATTTTTATAATGGACAGATTTAGTATGTTTCATTCCTCGGTACATTATTCCATTTCGTTTTTCGTACCTCAATCGGTGAAAACGGAACCTTTATAGGATCCTTTTTTCAGGAACGAGAAGACGTATCATGTTGAAATTTATGTCGCATACTAAGATCTACGACCCTTATGCAGTATAATAAACATTAGCTTCTAAGTCAATGAAGTCAAATGACACGGCCGTTTGTGCCATATATTCTGATACTCGCAAACTGGGACATTAAAAACTGTAGAGTACCTGCCGTTGATCTAAAATCATTACATTTTGCAACAAGCAAGCTTTCACGATACAAGAAAGGAAAAAAAATTGTTAGTCTGTGATTATATCAGAGGAAAAGGTATTTCTTTTTCATTTGTTATCCGACTTCTGTCTTGAATTTAAAACATTTTCGATGGTCGTAGAATCCACGAGACCTATACCTCGCCTGTATGTATGTCGATAACAGGTAAAAATTGTCTAGATTCTCGATTCTCGGACTGCATGAACTGTCTATACACATAATTAGGTTTGTACGGCCCACACAGAGTACAAGCCCTACTCCCAGCTGGCCAATTTTTAAATATATACATATTACTATAGCAGGATCCAACTTGAAGAACCATTTTTCAGGAGCCACCGCTGATCATTAATTCGTCCTTTTTTCCTTATCTGGACAATCATCTAATTAAATCCATATTGATACTACCGAAGCCACAGACCTTTTTCTTGTTTCTGTTCTTATATAAAACTTTCTTGGATTCGTCTGCCTTCATCCTCGCCTGCGCCGTAAACGTTGCCGTAACGGGTAACTTCTTGTTCCATGACGCAAGAGCTTATTCCTCGAAACAGCGATATCACCCGAACTACTTCTGATGTAATTCGATAAATGAATGAATGGTCTCTGATAGTCACAAGTTTAGGTATATGAGAACGCAAAGATAAAAGTTTCTCAAACACAGCCGACACTTGCTCGCTAATTCAAATAAAAGATGGGAGTGACAGTTCGAAGTTACTGTTCAGTGTTACAGATTACCCGATTCCGAAAATAATTTAGATGCTTTAATTACATTCTCTGTAGGTGCTCTGCAGGAATAATGCTACATTATGCAAACAACCATCTTGTGAAACTGAACTAGCTCTGTTTGTCCACAACAGCCACGAACAAGTTAACTACCGGGCTGCACGTTTTAAGTATGTGTTACGTAGAGGTGCTATTCAATGAATCTCTGCCTAACTGAAAATATACTGAAGAGCCTAATAAACAGGTATAGGCACACGTATTTAAAAAGGGATATGTACACAGCCAGAATACGGCGCTGCATTCGGCATATGTAAATAGCCAGGTTACGGTGCTGTGGTCGGCACGCCTATACAGGATGTTACAAAAAGGTACGGCCAAACTTTCAGGAAACATTCCTCACACATAAAGAAAGAAAATATGTTATGTGGACATGTGTCCGGAAACGCTTACTTTCCATGTTAAAGCTCATTTTATTACTTCTCTTCAAATCATATTAATCATGGAAAGTAAACACACAGCAACAGAAAGTACCAGCGTGCTTCAAACACTTTGTTACAGGCAATGTTCAAAATGTCCTCCGTTAGCGAGGATACATGCATCCACCCTCCGTCGCATGGAATTCCTGATGCGCTGATGCAGCCCTGGAGAATGGCGTATTGTATCACAGCCGTCTACAATACGAGCACGAAGAGTCTCTACATTTGGTACCGGGGTTGCGTAGACAAGAGCTTTCAAATGCCCCCATAAATGAAAGTCAAGAGGGTTGAGGTCAGGAGAGCGTGGAGGCCATGGAATTGGTCCGTCTCCACCAATCCATCGGTCACCGAATCTGTTGTTGAGAAGCGTACTAACACTTCGACTGAAATGTACAGGAGCTCCATCGTGCATGAACCACATGTTGTGTCGTACTTGTAAAGGCACATGTTCTAGCAGCACAGGTAGAGTATCCCGTATGAAATCATGATAACGTGCTCCATTGAGCGTATGTGGAAGAACATGGGACTCAATCAAGACATCACCAACAATGCCTGCCCAAACGTTCACAGAAAATCTGTGTTGATGACGTGATTGCACAATTGCGTGCGGATTCTCGTCGGCACACACATGTCGATTGTGAAAAATCTACAATTTGATCACGTTGGAATGAAGCCTCATCCGTAAAGAGAACATTTGCACTGAAATGAGGATTGACACATTGTTGGATGAACCATTCGCAGAAGTGTACCCGTGGAGGCCAATCAGCTGCTGATAGTTCCTGCACACGCTGTACATGGTACGGAAACAACTGGTTCTCCCGTAGCACTCTCCATACAGTGACGTGGTCAACGTTACCTTGTACAGCAGCAACTTCTCTGACGCTGACATTAGGGATATCGTCAACTGCACGAAGAATTGCCTCGTCCATTGCAGGTGTCCTCGTCGTTCTAGGTCTTGCCCAGTCGCGAGTCATAGGCTGGAATGTTCCGTGCTCCCTAAGACGCCGATCAATTGCTTCGAACGTCTTCCTGTCGGGACACCTTCGTTCTGGAAATCTGTCTCGATACAAACGTACCGCGCCACGGCTATTGCCCCGTGCTAATCCATACATCAAATGTGCATGTGGAAACTCCGCATTTGTAAACATTGCACTGACTGCAAAACCACGTTCGTGATGAACACTAACCTGTTGATGCTACGTACTGATGTGCTTGATGCTAGTACTGTAGAGCAATGAGTCACATGCAAGCACCGAAGTCAACATTACCTTCCTTCAATTGGGCCAACTGGCGGTGAATCGAGGAAGTACAGTACATACGGACGAAACTAAAATTAGCTCTAACATGGAAATTACGCATTTCCGGACACATGTCCACATAACATCTTTTCTTTATTTGTGTGTGAGGAATGTTTCCTGAAAGTTTGGCCGTACCTTTTTGTGGCTGGGTCAGTTGGTAGATCGATTACTGCTGCTACAATGGCAGGTTATCAAGATTTAAGTGAGTTTGAACGTAGTGCAATAGTCGGCGCACGGGCGATGGGACACAGCATCTCCGAGGAAGCGACGAAGTGGGGATTTTCCCCTACGACTATTTCACTAGTGTACAATAAATATCAGGAATCAGATAAAACATCAAATCACCAACGTCGCTGTGGCCGGATAAAGATCCTGCAAGAACGGACCAACGACCACTGAAGAGAATCGTTCAACGTGACAAAAGTGCAACCCTTCTGAAAATTGCTGCAGATTTCAGTGCTGGGAACATCATCAATATGGGCTTTCGGAGCCGAAGGTCCATTCGTGTGCCCTTGACGACTGCACGATACAAAGCTTTACGCCTCGCCTGGGCGCGTCCACACTGACTCTGGATTGTTGATGACTGGAAACATGTTACCTGCGAGGATGAGTCTCGTTTCAAATTGTATTGAGCGGATGGACGTGTACGGTATGGAGGCAACCACGTGAATCACGGGACCCTGCATGTCAGTAGGGGCTGTTCAAGCTGTTCATTTTTGGAACACAACCTACGACCAGCTTAGAAGTGATGACACTTTCTGCGGGACCTGACCATCATTTTGCAGGACAATGCTCAACCACGTACAGTGCAAGCAGTTACTGATTTGTTTGACTGATGGGGCTGCTAAGTGCTATACCTTCTACAGCACTCCCATGACTTAATCCTTGGTGATTTCAACTCGATTTCTAAACTGAAGGAAACACTTCACGGCATTCGCTTCAGTACTGCTACAAATTCGTCGGGCAATAGATCACACAGCTCGAACTGTCAACACTACTGGCACTGCTAAGAGTATCCTACGACTTCCACATCGCTGGCGACGGGTTATACACAGTGCTGGTGACTACTTTGAAGGTCAACAAAACTTTGAAACACGTATCTATCTTGTACGAGCTGTAAATAAATAGTTTCGTTATTAAAATTCCAACCCTCGTATATATACACTCCTGGAAATGGAAAAAAGAACACATTGACACCGGTGTGTCAGACCCACCATACTTGCTCCGGACACTGCGAGAGGGCTGTACAAGCAATGATCACACGCACGGCACAGCGGACACACCAGGAACCGCGGTGTTGGCCGTCGAATGGCGCTAGCTGCGCAGCATTTGTGCACCGCCGCCGTCAGTGTCAGCCAGTTTTCCGTGGCATACGGAGCTCCATCGCAGTCTTTAACACTGGTAGCATGCCGCGACAGCGTGGACGTGAACCGTATGTGCAGTTGACGGACTTTGAGCGAGGGCGTATTGTGGGCATGCGGGAGGCCGGGTGGACGTACCGCCGAATTGCTCAACACGTGGGGCGTGAGGTCTCCACAGTACATCGATGTTGTCGCCAGTGGTCGGCGGAAGGTGCACGTGCCCGTCGACCTGGGACCGGACCGCAGCGACGCACGGATGCACGCCAAGACCGTAGGATCCTACGCAGTGCCGTAGGGGACCGCATCGCCACTTTCCAGCAAATTAGGGACACTGTTGCTCCTGGGGTATCGGCGAGGACCATTCGCAACCGTCTCCATGAAGCTGGGCTACGGTCCCGCACACCGTTAGGCCGTCTTCCGCTCACGCCCCAACATCGTGCAGCCCGCCTCCAGTGGTGTCGCGACAGGCGTGAATGGAGGGACGAATGGAGACGTGTCGTCTTCAGCGATGAGAGTCGCTTCTGCATTGGTGCCAATGATGGTCGTATGCGTGTTTGGCGCCGTGCAGGTGAGTGCCACAATCAGGGCTGCATACGACCGAGGCACACAGGGCCAACACCCGGCATCATGGTGTGGGGAGCGATCTCCTACACTGGCCGTACACCACTGGTGATCGTCGAGGGGACACTGAATAGTGCACGGTACATCCAAACCGTCATCGAACCCATCGTTCTACCATTCCTAGACCGGCAAGGGAACTTGCTGTTCCAACATGACAATGCACGTCTGCATGTATCCCGTGCCACCCAACGTGCTCTAGAAGGTGTAAGTCAACTACCCTGGCCAGCAAAATCTCCAGATCTGTCCCCCATTGAGCATGTTTGGGACTGGATGAAGCGTCGTCTCACGCGGTCTGCACGTCCAGCACGAGCGCTGGTCCAACTGAGGCGCCAGGTGGAAATGGCATGGCAAGCCGTTCCACAGGACTACATCCAGCATCTCTACGATCGTCTCCATGGGAGAATAGCAGCCTGCATTGCTGCTAAAGGTGGATATACACTGTACTAGTGCCGACATTGTGCATGCTCTGTTGCCTGTGTCTATGTGCCTGTGGTTCTGTCAGTGTGATCATGTGATGTATCTGACCCCAGGAATGTGTCAATAAAGTTTCCCCTTCCTGGGACAATGAATTCACGGTGTTCTTATTTCAATTTCCAGGAGTGTATATGAGGTTTTGCATCACCTCGGTTCCGAGAGTTCCAGAACCTGTACAGAAAATTGGAACAGAGATCAACATGAACATCATTTCCGCCCTTTTTACTGCTCAAGAAAATCACACATTGGATGTTGTACCACCATACAACGACACCTTCAGAGGTGGTGATCCAGATAGCTGTAGACACTGGTACCTCTAATAGCCAGTAGCACCTCTTGCGTTGATGCATGCCTGTATTCGTCGTGGCATACTATCCACAAGTTCATCAAGGCAATCTTGGTCCAGATTGCCCCACTCCTAAACGGCGATTCGGCGTAGATCCCTGAGTGGTTGATGGGTAACGTCGCCCATATACAGCTCTTTTCAATCTATCCCAGGCATATTCGATGGGGTTCATATCTGGAGAACATGCTGGCCACTCTAGTCGACCGATATCGTTATCCTGAAGGAAGTTATTCACACGACGTGCACAATGGAGGAGCGAATTGTCGTGCATGAAGACGAATGCGTCGCCAATGTGCTGCCGATATGGTTGCACTGTCGGCCGGAGGATGGCGTCCATGTATTGTACAGCCGTGGCGGTACCTCCCGTGGCCACCAGCGGCGTGCGTCGGCCCCACATAATGCCACCCCAAAACACCAGCGAACAGTCACCTTGCCGCACTCACTGGACAGTGTGTCTAAGGCGTTCAGCCTGATCGGTGGTGGTGGTGGTGTGTTGGGGCTTATGGGCGCTCAACATCGGGGTCATCAGCGCCCTGACACATTAAAAGGAACGAATGTGGACAGACCTAAGAAAACTAAAGCACACACTCAAAGAAAGCAGGAAAAGAAGGAAAATGCTACATAAGAAAGTAAAACCTAAGGAAAGGGGAAACATAGCAACAAGCATGTCACAGTAAATTGTTATTGGCTGGCCACTTACATAAAATATGGGCGAGCTTGTCACACAGTGAGCAAATTAAAATCCTCTCCCTAAAATCTTTGTAAAAACATTTGACAGGGCACAGAACTTTAAAACTTTAACCTCATTCGTTCGAGTGTTGCCTAAAAGAGATGGCAGGTCCACTGGCAAGTCATCCGCGACCCGCTGGTCAGAAAATAAAACACAATCCAATAAAACGTGGCGCACAGTGACCTGGACGCCGCAAGCACCACACATTGGAGGCTCCTCTCGCCGGAGCAGGAAGCCGTGCGTCATAGGGCTGTGGCCTATTCGAAGCCGAGTGAGGAGAACCTCGTCCCATCGATGGGGCTGAAAGGAAGTACACCACACACGCGTTGTGGGCTTGACTATACGGAGCTTATTGTCAGTCACTTCCAGCCACTCATCCTCCCACCGACGCATGACTCGTGAGCTCAACAGCGAGGTGAGTGCGTGCAAGGGGATAGCACACTGAGATACTTGTGGGGCGAGGCACGCCTCCTTGGCTGCGAGATCTGCCCTTTCATTCCCAGCAATGCCGACATGCCCCGGAACCCAGCAGAAAGCCACCACCTTCCCCAGTCGCTGTAGTCGGAGGAGGGCATCCTGGATGGTCTGGACAAATTTGTCTGCCGCATACAAACGTTGCAATGAGTGAAGGGCACTGAGTGAATCGGAACAGACAAGAAATTTAGGAGAGGAAGAATGTCTCATGTGCTCCAGTGCCCGCAAGATCGCAAACAAGCCTGATCGGGTTGCCTCCAAACACGTCTCTGACGATTGTGTGGATTAAGGCATATGCGACACTCATCCGTGAAGAAAACGTGATGTCAATCCTGAGCGGTTCATTCGGCATGTTGTTGGGCCCACGTGTACCGCGCTGCATGGTGTCGTAGCTGCAAAGATGGACCTCGCCATGGGCGTCGCGAGTGAAGTTGCGAATCATGCAGCCTACTGCGCACAGTTTGAGTCGTAACAAACGTCCTGTGGCTGCACGGAAAGCACTATTCAACATGGTGGCGTTGCTGTCAGGGTTCCTCCGAGCCATAACCCGTAGGTAGCTGTCATCCACCGCAGTAGTAGCCCTTGGGTGGCCTGAGAGAGGCAAATCATCGACAGTTCCTCTCTCTCTCTCTCTCTCTCTGTATCTCCTCCATGTCCAAACAACATCGTTTTGATTTACTCTGAGACGCCTGGACATTTCTCATGTTGAGAGCCCTTTCGGGCACAAAGTAACAATGCGAACGCGATAGAAACCGCGATATTGACCGTCTAGGCGTGGTTGAACTGCAGACAACACGAGCCGTGTACCTCCTTCCTGGTGGAATGACTGGAACTGATCGGCTGTCGGACTCCTTCCGTCTAGTAGGCGCTGCTCAATCATGGTTGTTTACATCTTTGGGCGCGTTTAGTGACATCTCTGAACAGACAAAGGGACTGTGTCTGTGATACAATGTCGACAGTCAACGTCTGTCTTCAGAAGTACTGGGAACCGGGGTGATGCAAAACTTTTTCATATATATGAAAAACAAAAGTTTTGACGTCATATTAAGTGAATATTTTAATATTGATACGTCCCCTCAAAAAATTTATGAATGACTGTGCTGATAAACCTCTTACATTATTTGATTTTCAAACAGCTGAGCAGAACTGAACGTACTCAGACATTTCGTACTTTACCTATTCTGATCAACACTAAACTGACACACAATATTTTTAGCGCAACGCAATCTGGCTTTCAAAAGCCGGCCGGAGTGACCGTGCGGTTCTAGGCGCTACGATCGCAAGTTCGAATCCTGCCTCGGGCATGGATGTGTGTGATGTCCTTAGGTTAGTTAGGTTTAATTAGTTCTAAGTTCTAGGCGACTGATGACCTCAGAAGTTAAGTCGTATATTGCTTAGAGCCTTTTGAACGATTTGACTTTCAAAAATCCCTACAAAAGAATGGCCCTGACTAACAATAACCTTTCTTTTTTTTTTTGTCATCAGTCTACTGACTGGTTTGATGCGGCCGGCCACGAATTCCTTTCCTGTGCTAACCTCTTCATCTCGGAGTAGCACTTGCTACCTACGTCCTCAATTATTTGCTTGACGTATTCCAATCTCTGTCTTCCTCTACAGTTTTTGCCCTCTACAGCTCCCTCTAGTACCATGGAAGTCATTCCCTCATGTCTTAGCAGATGTCCTATCATCCTGTCCCTTCTCCTTATCAGTGTTTTCCACATATTCCTTTCCTCTCCGATTCTGCGTAGAACCTCCTCATTCCTTACCTTATCAGTCCACCTAATTTTCAACATTCGTCTATAGCACCACATCTCAAATGCTTCGATTCTCTTCTGTTCCGATTTTCCCACAGTCCATGTTTCACTACCATACAATGCTGTACTCCAGACGTACATCCTCAGAAATTTCTTCCTCAAATTAAGGCCGGTATTTGATACTAGTAGACTTCTCTTGGCCATAAATGCCTTTTTTGCCATAGCGAGTCTGCTTTTGATGTCCTCCTTGCTCCGTCCGTCATTGGTTATTTTACTGCCTAGGTAGCAGAATTCCTTAACTTCATTGACTTCGTGACCATCAATCCTGATGTTAAGTTTCTCGCTGTTCTCATTTCTACTACTTCTCATTACCTTCGTCTTTCTCCGATTTACTCTCAAACCATACTGTGTACTCATTAGACTGTTCATTCCGTTCAGCAGCTCATTTAATTCTTCTTCACTTTCACTCAGGATAGCAATGTCATTAGCGAATCGTATCATTGATATCTTTTCACCTTGTATTTTAATTCCACTCCTGAACCTTTCTTTTATTTCCATCATTGCTGCCTCGATGTACAGATTGAAGAGTAGGGGCGAAAGGCTACAGCCTTGTCTTACACCCTTCTTAATACGAGCACTTCGTTCTTGATCGTCCACTCTGATTATTCCCTCTTGGTTGTTGTACATATTGTATATGACCCGTCTGTCCCTATAGCTTACCCCTACTTTTTTCAGAATCTCGAACAGCTTGCACCATTTCATATTGTCGAACGCTTTTTCCAGGTCGACAAATCCCATGAAAGTGTCTTGATTTTTCTTTAGCCTTGCTTCCATTATTAGCCGTAACGTCAGAATTGCCTCTCTCGTCCCTTTACTTTTCCTAAAGCCAAACTGATCGTCACCTAGCGCATTCTCAATTTTCTTTTCCATTCTTCTGTATATTATTCTTGTAAGCAGCTTCGGTGCATGAGCTGTTAAGCTGATTGTGCGATAATTCTCGCACTTGTCAGCTCTTGCCGTCTTCGGAATTGTGTGGATGATGCTTTTCCGAGGGTCAGATGGTATATCGCCAGACTCATATATTCTACACACCAACGTGAATAGTTGTTTTGTTGCCACTTCCCCCAATGATTTTAGAAATTCTGATGGAATGTTATCTATCCCTTCTTGCCTCTAAAGCTCTTTTAAATTCCGATTCTAATACTGGATCCCCTATCTCTTCTAAATCGACTCCTGTTTCTTCTTCTATCACATCAGACAAATCTTGACCCTCATAGAGGCTTTCAATGTATTCTTTCCACCTATCCGCTCTCTCCTCTGCATTTAACAGTGGAATTCCCGTAGCACTCTTAATGTTACCACTGTTGCTTTTAATGTCACCAAAGGTTGTTTTGACTTTCCTGTATGCTGAGTCTGTCCTTCCGACAATCATATCTTTTTCGATGTCTTCACATTTTTCCTGCAGCCATTTCGTCTTAGCTTCCCTGCTCTTCCTATTTATTGCATTCCTCAGCGACTTGTATTTCTGTATTCCTGATTTTCCCGGAACATGTTTGTACTTCCTCCTTTCATCAATCAACTGAAGTATTTCTTCTGTTACCCATGGTTTCTTCGCAGCTACCGTCTTTGTACCTATGTTTCCCTTCCCAACTTCTGTGATGGCCCTTTTTAGAGATGTCCATTCCTCTTCAACTGTACAGCCTACTGCGCTATTCCTTATTGCTGTATCTATAGCGTTAGAGAACTTCAAACGTATCTCATCATTCCTTAGTACAGGGTTATTACAAATGATTGAAGCGATTTCACAGCTCTACAATAACTTTATTATTTGAGATATTTTCACAATGCTTTGCACACACACACAAAAACTCAAAGTTTTTTTAGGCATTCACAAATGTTCGATATGTGCCCCTTTAGTGATTCGGCAGACATCAAGCCGATAATCAAGTTCCTCCCACACTCGGCGCAGCATGTCCCCATCAATGAGTTCGAAAGCATCGTTGATGCGAGCTCGCAGTTCTGGCACGTTTCTTGGTAGAGGAGGTTTAAACACTGAATCTTTCACATAACCCCACAGAAAGAAATCGCATGGGGTTAAGTCGGGAGAGCGTGGAGGCCATGACATGAATTGCTGATCGTGATCTCCACCACGACCGATCCATCGGTTTTCCAATCTCCTGTTTAAGAAATGCCGAACATCGTGATGGAAGTGCGGTGGAGCACCATCCTGTTGAAAGATGAAGTCGGCGCTGTCGGTCTCCAGTTGTGGCATGAGCCAATTTTCCAGCATGTCCAGATACACGTGTCCTGTAACGTTTTTTTCGCAGAAGAAAAAGGGGCCGTAAACTTTAAACTGTGAGATTGCACAAAACACGTTAACTTTTGGTGAATTGCGAATTTGCTGCACGAATGCGTGAGGATTCTCTACCGCCCAGATTCGCACATTGTGTCTGTTCACTTCACCATTAAGAAAAAATGTTGCTTCATCACTGAAAACAAGTTTCGCGCTGAACGCATCCTCTTCCATGAGCTGTTGCAACCGCGCCGAAAATTCAAAGCGTTTGACTTTGTCATCGGGTGTCAGGGCTTGTAGCAATTGTAAACGGTAAGGCTTCTGCTTTAGCCTTTTCCGTAGGATTTTCCAAACCGTCGGCTGTGGTACGTTTAGCTCCCTGCTTGCTTTATTCGTCGACTTCCGCGGGCTACGCGTGAAACTTGACCGCACGCGTTCAACCGTTTCTTCGCTCACTGCAGGCCGACCCGTTGATTTCCCCTTACAGAGGCATCCAGAAGCTTTAAACTGCGCATACCATCGCCGAATGGAGTTAGCAGTTGGTGGATCTTTGTTGAACTTCGTCCTGAAGTGTCGTTGCACTGTTATGACTGACTGATGAGAGTGCATTTCAAGCACGACATACGCTTTCTCGGCTCCTGTCGCCATTTTGTCTCACTGCGCTTTCGAGCGCTCTGGCGGCAGAAACCTGAAAACTTTATGAGTTTTTCTACGTATCTGTAGTGTGTCTTGACCATATGTCAATGAATGGAGCTACAGTGAATTTATGAAATCGCTTCAATCATTTGTAATAGCCCTGTACTTCCGTATCCCACTTCTTTGGGTATTGATTCTTCCTGACTAATGTCTTGAACTTCAGCCTACTCTTCATCACTACTATATTGTGATCTGAGTCTACATCTGCTCCTGGGTACGCCTTACAATCCAGTATCTGATTTCGGAATCTCTGTCTGACCATTATGTAATCTAATTGAAATCTCCCGGCCTTTTCCATGTATACCTCCTCCTCTTGTGATTCTTGAACAGGGTATTCGCTATTGCTAGCTGAAACTTGTTACAGAACTCAATTAGTCTTTCTCCTCTTTCATTCCTTGTCCCAAGCCCATATTCTACTGTAACCTTTTCTTCTACTCCTTCCCCTACAACTGCATTCCAGTCGCCCATTACTATTAGATTTTCGTCCCCCTTTATATACTGCATTACCCTTTCAATATCCTCATACACTTTCTCTATTTGTTCATCTTCAGCTTGCGACGTCGGCATGTATACCTGAACTATCGTTGTCGGTGTTGGTCTGCTGTCGATTCTGATTAGAACAACCCGGTCACTGAACTGCTAACAGTAACACACCCTCTGCCCTACCTTCCTATTCATAACGAATCCTACACCTGTTATACCATTTTCTGCTGCTGTTGATATTACCTGACACTCATCTGACCAGAAATCCTTGTCTTCCTTCCACTTCACTTCACTGACCTCTACTATATCTAGATTGAGCCTTTGCATTTCCCTTTTCAGATTTTCTAGTTTCCCTACCACGTTCAAGCTTCTGACATTCCACGCCCCGACTCGTAGAACGTTATCCTTTCGTTGATTATTCAATATTTTTCTCGTGGTAACCTCGCCCTTGGCAGTCCCCTCCCGGAGATCCGAATGGGGGAGTATTCCGGAATCTTTTGCCAATGGAGAGCTCATCATGAAACTTCTTCAATTACAGGCCACATGTCCTGTGGATACACGTTACGTGTCTTTAATGCAGTGGTTTGCATTGCCTTCTGCATCCTCATGTCGTTGATCATTGCTGATTCTTCCGCCTTTAGGGGCAATTTCCCACCCCTAGGACAAGAGAGTGCCCTGAACCTCTATCCGCTCCTCCGCCCTCTTTGACAAGGCCGTTGGCAGAATGAGGCTGTCTTCTTATGCCGGAAGTCTTCGGCTGCCAATGCTGACTATTTATCAAAATTTTAGGCAGTGGCGGGGATCTAACCCGGGGCCGAAGACGTTTTGAATCAAAGACGCTACCCCTAGACCACAGGTAACTTCAAGAATCTATACCTTTCATGAATCACTTACCTCACATAAATCTTCGTTACTCGAACTACTGCAATACAGCGAGCGCCACTACTATCAGCTAAATAAAAGATTCTAACTACTGAAGTCACTAACTACTGATAGGCATAGTTAGCAAATGAAAGATTTTGATAGAGAACAAACAATGTATTTACCTTAATAGTGTTAAAGTCATTATATATATATAATCAGTTCATGATATCCAATATTACAAATTTACTCTTTCCGATGGACACACGTCCAGATCGGCCGGTCTCAAAATTCTGCCATTTCTCTCCCCACATCCACCACTGCTGGCGGCTCACCTCCAACTGCGCAACGCTATGCGCTGTTCACATCCAACTGCCCAACACTACAATAGCGAATATTCCACAACAATGGCAACCAGCCACAGACTGCACACAGCACAGTCAGTGATTTTCATACAAAGCGCCACGTGACGTTACCAACATAAAAACCTAAACAGCCTACTTAGAATATGGCGTCAAATATGTTTGAGATACTGCCGCATTATGCACGAAGTTTTAGTATATTTATTCTTTACTACTAAGACACAGCCGAGTCAACTGAAGGAAATCCCTAGCATCTGGCAGGGCTTTTGACAGGTTTCAAATGCGAAGTGCAAACGACTGTAGACGAAATCAATAGCCGTCCACAGAGATGTGAAGAGGCGTTGGCGGAGAAATGCTTACAAAATCTCATTGCATACGCGAGAAACTGTTTTATCCAGTGTACGGAAACCGTCCGGTATTATCTCATACCGAACCTATCACAGGAGTACATGTGAGGCTTTGTTTCTAATAGAATACTGGCAAAACGAACAACCCCACGTAGCCGGATTTGTCAGCTGGTATTGTACATAAAATAGAAACAATAACTTGGCAGAAAACCTGGAAGCACGCCGTTAATGAGTCACGCCAACAAAACTTGACAGACTGTACATTATCATGCTCAGGGGGGGATTCTGGGTCTACTCTCTGAAGAGCACGAGTCCTCTTGTAGGAAAGGCACCCGTTCTCTCTTTCGCGAGGAGAAACATCTTTCTTCAAATTCTTGATATCGCCAGGTGGAGCACTTGATATTCTCACATCTCACACGTTACAAGTGGCGATAAGCGCGCAAGTAATGGAGAGCTTTGAGCATCGATAAGCGATATCACGTGGCTCAATGGCGTGCTTTTCAATAGATGATGAAACTTTGTAACAATCATATGTGTGACTAGGAACGCCTACTTGTTGCCAAGCGAGGACTGTCTACTCAGTTACGTTACGACTTGAAACGTCCCTTAGAAAAATTTATCAATGACTGTGCTGATAAACCTCTTACATTATTTGATTTTCAAAAAGCTGAGCAGAACTGAACGTACTCAGACATTTCGCTCTTTACCTATTCTGATCAACACTAAACTGACACACAATATTTTTAGCGCAACGCAATCTGACTTTCAATAATCCCTACAAAAGAATGGCCCTAACTAACATTAACCTATATCTTTCACAAATCACTTACCTCACAAAAATCTTCGTTACTCGAACTACTGCAATACAGCGAGCGCCACTACTGCCAGCTAACTAAAAGATTCAAACTACTGAAGGCACTAACTAGTGATAGGCATAGTTAACAAATGAAGATTTTGATAGAGAACAAACAACGTATTTACCTTAATAGTGTTCAAAAGTCATTATATATATATATATATAGCAGTTCATGGCATCCAGTCTTACAAATTTACTGTCTCTGATGGACACACGCCCAGATCATCCGCTCTCAAAAGTCCGCCATTTCTCTCCCCACATCCACCACTGCTGCCAGCTCACCTCCAACTGCGCAACAATACACGCTGTTAACAGCAAACTGCCCAACACTACAATAGCGACTATTTCAACAATGCCCACCAGCCATAGACTGCACACAGCACAACCAGTGATTTTCATACAGAGCGCTAGGTGACATTACCAACATAAAAACCTAATCAGCCTTCTGTTGTGTACATAGTTCTGCATAGTCAGCGCATACACAACTTTCCCACTAGAGTGCGCCCCGCTAAGCACAACAGCGCAGGTGCAGCGCTCGTCCGTCTACGCACTACGAGATGGCGCTGCCTTAGAGACGGACCAAATTCTGCTTCCGCCGATCTGCGTATTAATATGTAACGCAGCCAATGAGATTGCTGCTAACATAGAACCTTTTCTCCTCGCGGATCACACTCGCACAGTGATACCTGAACACGCGAGTTATTATAATGAGTGTACAGACCTCTGATTAGTCAGTCTGCATTTATTCACACCAGTCTGTACCAGTCTGCACCAGTCTGTACCAGTTTGCAGTAGTCTGTACCAGTCTATAGTCAAGTTTCAGTCTGCGCCTAATAAGATTACCATATTCCTATACATAGCCATGAAGATAAATGAACAGACACTTTGTCAAGTATCAGAGATATGTGAGAATAAGATTAACGTACCAAGACCAAACGAACTCCAAATTGTCAATTGTAAACAGCATCCAGAATCAAGTTACGTAATGTCTATGCTTTTTATTATTTTAATAAATGTGTGTGAAAATTAATCAAGTTCTGTTTAAAGTTGGTCACCATCAATCTGCTACTCTAAGTGTGCAAGAGTCTTTTCTATCGTCTGACCAAATGGCAGAAGATAAACATGCCCCGATAAGACCACGAGACATATTGCTGACACTCGCCTACTTCATTAGAGTGACAAGTCAAATAATCAGATGGTGTGTGTACTGAAGGTCTTACAGTACGCACACCACACCTTCTTACAGACTGTACGATTCGGATATCATAGACAGTATGACTAAGATATTCTGCTGAACAAAATAAAAGTATATGGAACTTGGCGCCCCAAATTACACGGGGGAAATGATTTAAATAAACCGATGTCAGAGACAAGCAGAAAAAAATTGATTATTTACTCAAGAGAAATAGTTACACAAATTGAGCAACTCAAGAATGCGTTGTTCCAACTCTGGCTCTTATGCAACCAGTATTCGGCTTGGCACTGATGGATACAGTTGTTGGATGCCCTTCTGAGGGATTGGTGATAAATTCTGTCCAATAGGTGAATTAGGATCCCGGATTGATTGGAGGGCCCTGCCCATAATGCTTCAAATGTTCTCATTTGGGGAGAGGTCTGGTAACCTTGCTGTGCAAGATTGAGTTTGCCAACGACAAAGACAAACAGTAGAAACTCTAGCCGTGCGCGGGCGGCCATTGTGTTGCTGAAATACACGTCCAAGATGGGCTGCCATGAAGGCCAGCAGAACTGTCAAAGGGGTCCCCAGCGGTGCGACTGACTTTTGAAGCTATCTATACGGTGATGCAGGTTGAGGTCCCAGGTATCACACACTACAGCCATTCACTTTGGTAGGCTCTTGATTGAGAGTAATTTACGAAAGAAAAATTCAGAATTTTGTGTGATACTTTATAGTGTTAAAAATTGTGCTACTTAGTCTGGTTGTGTGGTGTAATGGATAAACTAACAGCTCTATCGTCAGCAGACTGTCAGTTTGGATCTCGTCTCAAGTACATTTTTAAAAAAAATTTAAATCGTTACCGAAATTACTTCGATTATTATTTTTATTTAATTAATTGATTTGAATGTAATTTTTTAAATTCCTTTCCTTTGTCACATACTTTTAATAATAGTATCAAGTTCTTCATTTCCTCTCATTTTTCTTTCTGTCATCGTTTTTCCGGTTTAAAACTTGGTTCAGGTCTTTTTAATTAATTTTATGTGTACTGACAGCCTTAGGAGAGCCAGTCCTGAGAAAACTCTACTGTCTGGTAAGCAAGATGTATGAGACAGGCGAAATACCCTCAGACTTCAAGAAGAATATAATAATTCCAATCCCAAAGAAAGCAGGTGTTGACAGATGTGAAAATTACCGAACTATCAGTTTAATAAGTCACAGCTGCAAAATACTAACGCGAATTCTTTACAGACAAATGGAAAAACTGGGAGAAGCCGACCTCGGGGAAGATCAGTTTGGATTCCTTAGAAATGTTGGAACACGTGAGGCAATACTGACCCTACGACTTATCTTAGAAGAGAGATTAAGGAAAGGCAAACCTACGTTTCTAGCATTTGTAGACTTAGAGAAAGCTTTTGACAATGTTGACTGGAATACTCTCATTCAAATTCTGAAGGTCGCAGGGTAAAATACAGGGAGCGAAAGGCTATTTACAATTTGTACAGAAAGCAGATGGCAGTCATACGAGTCGAGGGGTATGAAAGGGAAGCAATGGTTGGGAAGGGAGTGAGACAGGGTTGTAGCCTATCCCCGATGTTATTCAATCTGTATATTGAGGAAGCAATAAAGAAAACAAAAGGAAAGTTCGGAGTAGGAATTAAAATCCATGGAGAAGAAATAAAAACTTTGAGGTTCGCTGATGACATTGTAATTCTGTCAGAGACAGCAAGGGACTTGGAAGAGCCGTTGAACGGAATGGACAGTGTCTTGAAAGAAGGGTATAAGATGAGCATCAACAAAAGCAAAACGAGGATAATGGAATGTAGTCGAGTTAACTCAGGTGATGCTGCGGGAATTAGATTATGAAATGAGACACTTAAAGTAGTAAAGGAGTTTTGCTATTTGGGGAGCAAAATAACTGATGATGGTCGAAGTAGAGAGGATATAAAATGTAGACTGGCAATGGCAAGGAAAGCGTTTCTGAAGAAGAAAAACTTGTTAACATCGAGTATAGATTTAAATGTCAGGAAGCCATTTCTTAAAGTATTTGTATGGAGTGTAGCCATGTATGGAAGTGAAACTTGGACGATAAATAGTTTGGACAAGAAGAGAATAGAAGCTTTGGAAATGTGGTCCTACAGAAGAATGATGATTAGATGGGTAGATCACGTAACTAATGAGGAGGTATTGAATAGGACTGGGGAGAAGAGGAGTTTGTGGCACAACTTGAGTAGAAGAAGGGATCGGTTGGTAGGACATGTTCTGAGACGTAAAGGGAGACCAAGAGATGAATACACTAAGCAGATTCAGAAGGATGTAGGCTGCAGTAGGTACTGGGAGATGAAGAAGCTTGCACAGGATAGAGTAGCATGGAGAGCTGCATCAAACCAGTCTCAGGACTGAAGACCACAACAACAACATTAATTTCGTATGAAGATAGTATCTGTTCTCGAAAGAACAGATCCCATTGATGAACTTGCAACTTCTCTAGGATGAAATGATAATTAAATCGAAACCCTTAGCTGCCGACAGGTGTTGATATACTGTGTGAATGAACACGCTTTGCCCGAACTCTTACGGGACTCGGCAGCTTAGTCTCCCTCGAGTGATGAGTGAATGGGCAAATATCTATTAGGAGCGCTACAAATGTAGGTTGTGGACAGTTGGGAATGTGGGTCTAATGGGAGGCGTGCAAGGGATAAATCCCTGCAGTCGCACTGTACCCTCGGTGGCTCAGATGGGTGCCGGCACGCTAGCTCATCGTGTTCAGTCAGAGGGTTAGCTGCCCTCTGTAATAAAAAAAAAACTGAGTGAATGGATCAATATCGAACTTCAACGGGTGTCCGGGGACGTCTGCCATGAACAATTGCAACGAAAAAAAAAAAAAAAAAAGAAATGGGTAGACCGTCTGCCACGTAAGCAGGACATCCCGGGTTCGAGTCCCGGTTTGGTTGGGGTTGGGTTGTTTGGGGCAAACTACGAGGTCATCGGTCTCATTGGATTATGGAAGTATGGGGAAGGGAATCGGCCATGCCCTTTCTAAGGAACCATCCCGGCATTTGCCTGGAGTGATTTAGGGAAATCACGGAAAACCTAAATCAGGATGGCCACATGCGGGATTGAACCGTCGTCCTCCCGGTTGGGGCCACATTTTCAACTGTCCCTATTGACCTATATCAACACCCGTCGGCAGCTAAGGGTTTCAATTTAATTATCATTTCGTATTAATTTCGATTTAATTTCTTTTGCGTTACCACTCAGTTTTTTGTCCACATTATAGCGTTCATGAGATCTAGTTCTCATTTTGCTTGAACTTCGTTTTACTTATAAACCTGTCTTTCATTTAAGTTTTCATCTGCATTATTTTGTCCATAGTTCAATAGGTACCTACGTTTTAAATGTTTGTATGACGATTTACATGCAAAAAATGCATATCTGGTAACAAAATTACATTTTTCACAACATTGCACAAACAAGATAAATCAAAATCGTTAAATAATTGAATATTATAATAGATAAATATACTTTATTCATATTTATAAAAATTCCGGCTGAAAAAAGAATGATAAAAGAAAAATGAAATAAATTAAAAAGTTCCTACGGTCATTAAAATGATGTGACAAAGGAATAGAAATAAAAAAAATGCATTTAAACTAAGCAACAGAATAAGAATAATGCTTGAAGTGATTTTGATGAAGATTAAGAAATAAAATAAAATGTATGAATGCAGAGTCTCGCAGCGATAACATTGAATAAAATGTTCTCGGGTTTCCAACCCGCGTCAATTGGTTAAAACTACACGAGCTTTCAGCCAAGCACTCCTTGGCCATTGTCAAGTGTTACGACTGCCAGTGGGCTAGCAGAATTTATCAGCAGAATCAACCGTCTACGCCTTAGTGAGGACGGCATTATGGTCAATTTTGATGTAGTGGCGCTGTTTGCGAATGTGCCTATCAAAGATTCTTTGGATCTAGTCTCCCAGTACTTTGTAAGTGACGTGGTCGAGCCATTTAGTCACACTCTTACGTCCTCCTACTTCGTGTACAACGGCCAGTATTACGATCAGACAGACGGCATAGCAATGGGTAGCCCGTTGGCTCCAGCTGTTGCAAACCTCTTCATGGAGAATTTTGAGGATATTGCCATGGATACTGCGCCACTGAAGCCGAAGTGTTTCTTTCGATACGTTGACGACACGTTCGTCATTTGGCCACACGGACGCGAGAAATTAGACGAGTTTTTGGAACACCTCAATGACATCAACAGTATAACCAGTTCACCATGGAGGTGGAAAAAGATAATGCATTGAACTTCCTCGACGTCCTTGTCCACCGTAAACGAAATGGGTGACTTGGCCACAGCGTCTACTGAAAACCCACCCACACAGACCTGTACCTGCACGCCACCAGCCATCATCATCCAGCATAGAAGCGCGTAGTATTGCAAACATTGGTGCATCGTGCAAGAGTAATATCAGACGATGACAACCTGCCCCACGAACTGAGCCAACTATGCAAGGTTTTCAGGAATAACGGCTACAGCACCCATCAAGTGAAAGAAATGATTTCTGGAAAATATCAGAATAAGACCACCGACGAAGAGCAGGAAAAGAAACTTGCTTTGCTGCCATTCTGTGACTCTGTGTCGGGCAAGATAAGCCGCCTGTTGAAAAGACACAAGATCAAATCAATCTTCAGGCCTCCAACGAAAATCCGTCAATTACTGAGACCAGTTATGGACGCTGTAGGTCTCAGAACACCTGGAGTCTACGAAATACTTTGTGAGTGTGGCCAGAAGAACATCGGACAAACAGTGCGCACTGTGGAACAACGCAGGAAAGAACATGAGAGGTATTATCGCCTACGCTATCCAGAGAAATCTGCGTTAGCTGAGCATGCGTTAGAAAATGGCCACCACATAAAATTTGGCGATACCTCTATCGTGCCTCGCAGTAACGGTTTCTGGGACAATTTAATAAAGGAAGCTATTGAAATAAAAATTACCACAAACACCCTGAATAGAGACGGTGGCTTGCAGCTCAGCGCTGCATGGGATCCAGCGATCGCGCGGTTGAAGAGGGCACATCGAACGCCGACCCAAAACATGCCCATATATGGCAATGTCACGGGCACCAGTGACGTCACAGCCGACAGCTAGCGTATCTAAGGGCGCACCACCAGCCCACTTGACAATGGCCAAGGAGTGCTCAGCCGAAAGCTCGTGTAGTTTTAACCAATTGACGCGGGTTGGAAACCCGAGAACATTTTATTCAAAATAAAATGTGACAACCTGACGATATTTGAACTCACAACCTCCTACACGAGGAGCTGTTATCCAAATCATTACGCCACATAACAGCATTACTAGACTTATATTTTTTTAAGATTCTTACGTGTTGCACAAAATTCCGAATTTTTATTTTGTCAATTACTTGCAAACGAGGGCCCACCAGGGTGTATGGCTGCAGTGTGCGATACCTGGGATCTTAACAGATAATTTCAAAATGTCGATCGCACCACTGTAGACTTCTCCTTGTGAGGGAAGAATCGTTGGCATTGAGGGTGAAGAGGGTGACGACCAAACGGGTCCCGCTACGAAAAGACATGGCACCCAAGGGCTTCACTCCTAAGGTGTATTCACCGACGAAACATAAACAGTGTCACGTGAGCGACTACGCTCGTTTCCAGAGAAAGCACTCTGTGTTCACGTGATACGTAAGGGTGTGGAAAATCCTTGGCGCACGCTTTGCAGCTGGCGGCGTTCGACTGGCTGCGGAGCTGTCACAGCGGACCGTGAGAAACCTGGGCACAATGTACGAAATAAATTTAACAATAATGTTAAGCTGAGTTCATTCTGTCGAAGCAGATTTAGTTTCATTCAGGTTGCCAACAAAACGCTCCATTCAAACACAATTAGTTGTTGATTTTAATAACAATGCCAGTAATAATAATGATAAAGGACGAAACAAGGTTCACTCTATCGAACTTGAACTGTTTTCATTGAGGTTTATAACAAACCGCTCCTCTCTGTCCTCTATAATGCAGTCTAATTTCCACATTTAAGTTTCCACTTTTTCTACGACATGGAGGACACACTTGTTACAATCCTCTGCAGTCACTGTTCTTAACTGCTTCTTCTAGCAGTACTTTAACTTCCGGCATTTTGTATGTTTTGTTTTTCGCTGCAACATAGCCTTTGATTCTGGCCCACACTAACTCGATGGTGTTTAATTCACAGTGGTACGGAGGAATTCTGAGAACAGTTTTCCCTGCATTCTTCGCCATTTCATCTATTGCGTATTCGTCGTACGCTGTTCTGTGATTTTTAACTATATCTAAAATTTCTTTCTTCAACATACCGTCTTCGAAATCGATGTTTTTAGATTTTAGCCACTCTGATATTTCGTGGTTATTGGAATTCGCATTGGGAACTTTTTCTTTTCTCCGAGAATGGTACGGCGCGTTATCAGGAATAATAACTGCATTTTCGTGAATCCGAGGAAGAACATCTTGAAGGTTTCGGCGCACATCTCCTCGTGATAATCTCCACTTTTCTTGCATTCGAAAGTCCACAAATATCCTTCAACGAACCCTGCTTTGCTGCCAATGTGTGCGCTAATCAGACGTTTCCCTTTACCTGATGGGCCCTTGCTTCCGGTGGATAATCCGGACAGAAACGCTTGTTTTGAGGAATTTATAGTGTCATCTACCCAGACGTAACTTGGGGTATGTCCTGCGTTCACCCACGTCTCGTCCAAGTAGTAAATGGGTCTGCCTTCATCTCTCAACTGTTTAATGGTTCGATGATAACGCCGCCTCCATAAAATGATGTTATCCCTGTCTATTAGCAAGCTATCGCGCCCACACAAGACACATTTGGAATTCATTTCTCTCAATAACTTATAAAATGTAGTTCTCTGAAAATTACCCAGATCTGCATCTTCGTTCACGACTGTAGCACTTTGTCAATTCGTTACGAAAAAAATTCGTGTACTTTCCTTCGTGTCGCATTTTTATCGAAGTCATCAACACTTTCAGAAAGTTTCTGTCGTAATTTTCCTTTTTTGGGAGACTTCAAAGAGTGTGTGGTCTTGTATTCACTTATCACACGATACACTGAAGAACGTCCAACACCTGTAGCTGCAGCTGTTTTCGAAACAATGTCACTCATCGACTGCTCTGGATGTAACGTTCCGCTTTATACACATTAAGCGCCATGTGCTTCTCAGAAGAACTTAGTGATTTCTTCTTTGCTAGCTTCTTTGGTGGACTCAGAACTGACACGTCGGCCTCGCTCGCTGAATCTGTGGATGACATAATGAGGACAGCCGTATGTGATGCTAATGAAATAAGTGAATATATAAAATAAGAAACCATGCGATGCTATTGGATGCGCACATAAACAGTGAATGCTCAGCGTGACTACGAACACATATACTTACTCTAATAATCAACAACTAGTCTTTCAAGCGTCTTTACAGATGAACTTAAGATATCCTGAAATCGCCACTGTACAACACCCACTAACGAGGTCACACCTGCAACTGAGACGGCCACACTGGCTGAGCGCCGCGCCTGCGAACCGCACAATGCATCGCTCATAAAGTACAAACGGTTGCACCCATCGCATTCGAACATACTACAAAATTAAATTCACACCTTTCTGAAACTTTGTCGCTTACACCCCCACAAAAAAATTTAAAGGGGAAAAGTTTGTCGCTTACTATATTTCGGATGATGATTTGGTAAAAGTTCTGCATCAGACGTGGGATTTTAATTTATTACTTCACTGTTACTGACTCTATTGGGCAGAAAATTTGCAGACGTCATCAACATATAGTACTGAAGGCAAATATAAAATTATTTTGCTGTGTGACACACAGTTGAGGAGATATGGCGTGATAAATATAGAGTAACGAGAAAAAAACAACTTTTCCTGAAAGCTTAAATATTTCTCTTTTTCAGTGACAATAAATTGTAATGTAATGTAAAAAAAGGTGTCGGAAGGTATTTCTCGGTTAACTTTATCATGTTCAGGTGCCAAATTATAAAAAAACACGACTCAAATTTTTTAATTTCTGACGCCTCTGCCTTGTACACCCCACTACAGCAGCGCTGTGGTCACGCGCCTTGCCGTGTTTACAGCACGTCTCTTGTTTCCGTGAATGGAGTATAGTTGTTGGGTCGTATGGCGGGCGACAGTCAAGTTGGACTGTCCAGGGCGCCTGGAGTCACATTGACTGGAGAGGAATTGTCTTCACTGGTGGCACCCACTTAGGACTGAGCCCCGATCACCAGCGAAGATGTATCAGAAGAGGTCCTGAACAGTAGTGAGTTACCAACCTGAGCGTCGGCCGCCATAGGCACGACATCCAGGTGTGAGGGTCTGGGGTGCCTTCTCTTTTCATATCAGGACGGCTTTGGTCGTCATCTGCGGCACCCTTACAACACAGTGGAACGCCCACGATATTCTACGCCTGCTTCTGTTCCATTCATGGCTAGCCAACCTGGGCTAAGATAATACTGCTTGCATTCGTGGTTTTCCAAATCTTACTTTGGCTAGCAAGGCCAATAGATCTCTTCCAAATTGAGAAAGTTTGAAGCATCTTTGGCAGGTTCGTCAAACAGTTCGGTATTTTGACGATCTAACGCGCCAATTGGACAGAATTTGGCACGTTTATCCTCAGGAGGACATTCGACAACTCTATCAATCAACGCCAAGCCGAATAATTGCTTACAAAAGGGCCAAAGTCGGATCAACAAGTTACTGATTTACTCTATCTGTGAAGGTTTCGCTCTCTAACAACTCTTCCAATTTTTCTGAAATTTTAATCATTTGTTTGTCTGTACATCATACCTACGGACTTCCATCCCATTAGGGTGATTCCTTCGTGGTGGATTGTTTTTTTGTCTTACAGTGTGTGCGTCACATTGAATAAAGTGCGATACTTCATGCTAATTCTTTACAGACGAATGGAAAAACTGGGAGAAGCCGACCTCGGGGAAGATCGGTTTGGATTCCGTAGAAATGTTGGAACACGTGAGGCAATACTTACCCTACGACTTATCTTAGAAGAAAGATTAAGGAAAGGCTAACCTACGTTTATAGCATTTGTAGACTTAGAGAAAGCTTTTGACAATGTTGACTGGAACACTCTCTTTCAAATTCTGAAGGTGGCAGGAGTAAAATACAGGGAGCGAAAGGCTATTTACAATTTGTACAGAAACCAGATGGCAGTTATAAGAGTCGAGGGACACGAAAGGGAAGCAGTGGTTGAGAAGGGAGTGAGACAGGGTTGTAGCCTATCCCCGATGTTATTCAATCTGTGTATTGAGCAAGCAATAAATGAAACAAAAGAAAAGTTCGGAGTAGGAATTAAAATCCATGGAGAAGAAATAAAAACTTTGAGGTTCGCCAATGACATTGTAATTCTGTCAGAGACAGCAAAGGATTTGGAAGAGCAGTTGAACGGATTGGACAGTGCATTGCAAGGAGGGTATAAGATGAACATCAACAGAAGCAAAACGAGGATAATGGAATGTAGTCGAATTAAGTCGGGTGATGCTGAGGGAATTAGATTGCGAAATGAGACACTTGAAGCAGTAAAGGAGTTTTGCTATTTGGGGAGCAAAATGACTGATGATGGTCGAAGTAGAGAGGATATAAAATGTAGACTAGCAATGGCAAAGGAAGCATTTCTGAAGAAGAGAAATTTGTTAACATTGAGTATTGATTTAAGTGTCAGGAAGTCGTTTCGGATAGTGTTTGTATGGAGTGTAGCCATGTATGGAAGTGAAACATGGACGATAAATAGTTTAGACAAGAAGAGAGTAGAAGCTTTCGAAATGTGGTGCTACAGAAGAATGCTGAAGATTAGATGGGTAGATCACATAACTAATGAGGAAGTATTGAACAGAATTGGGGAGAAGAGGAGTTTGTGGCACAACTTGACTAGAAGAAGGGATCGGTTGGTAGGGTATGCTCTGAGGCATCAAGGGATCACCAATTTAGTACTGGAGGGCAGCGTGGAGGGTAAAAATCGTAGAGGGAGACCAAGAGATGAATACACTAAGCAGATTCAGAAGGATGTAGGTTGTAGTAGGTACTGGGAGATGAAGAAGCTTGCACAGGATAGAGTAGCATGGAGAACTGCATCAAACCAGTCTCAGGACTGAAGACCACAACAACAACTTCATACTAGGTGGTCTTACTAAAGATAATCTTTTCGTAGTGGTATTTTTAACGTCACTCACGAACTTGAATCAGCTTACGATTTGTAATGAATTGTTTCTGAACACGAGAAACAGCAAGCCGCGAATTTGTCAGAGTAGGTGGTGCTAGTTGCTCCAAAAATCGTAAACTGTCTAGAGTCCTTTGAGTACGCTTGTACATAAAGTCCGGGGACACTTTCAATTATTTACTCCACAAGAACTAAGCATTGTAAAGATGCCTTAGATATTGCATTCTGAAGAGAAATTCTGAAAGTTTTTTTACTAACATTCCATATGTGAACCATGAGTGACCCAGCAGACGTCAATACGGTAATCGAATTGTTGCCATACCTGTCCCAGCATGGCATCGTCGGCTGTGGCAGTCGCTTCCCGTATTCTCTCCCGGAGCTCTGCTACATCACGTGGTAGAGGCGGTACATACACCAGATCTTTAACGTGTCCCCACAGAAAAAGATCACAATTAGTGACATCTGGTGATTGGGGAGGCCATTTCATGAAACAGCTGCCCCCTTCTGTAGCACGGCCGATCCATCGATGCGGCAGCTCCGTGTTCAGGTACCCACGAACTCCACGATGAAAATGGGGTGGAGGCCCATCCTGCTGAAAGATGAACGGAGAGTCCGATTGAATTTGAGGTATCACCCATTGCTGCAACATGTCCAAGTAGGAATATCCAGCGACAGAGCTCTCGGAGAAGAAGAATGGCCGTACAGTTTTCGACGTGACAAGGCACAAAAAACATTTACATTCGGGAAACCACGCTCAAATTCAATGCATTCATAAGGATGCTTTGTACCCCAGATTCAACTACTACGCCTGTTCACTTTCCCATTAGTGTGAAAAGTGGCTTCACCGCTAAAAATTAAGCGACGAACAATGCCATCCCCATCCTCATTCAATTGTTGCAACTGCGAACAAAACTCAAAACGCTTGTCTTCGTCGTCGTCATTGAGCTTCTGCACTAGCTACAATCTGAATGCTTTAATAGACAGCTTCCGTCGGAGGACTTTCCACGCTGTCATTGGAGCCATTTCGAGTTCACGGGATGCACGGCGCACCGATTTCTTTGGACTCCTTATAAATGTCTCCCGTACGCGCTCCATGTTCACTTCACTCACACTGGGACGTCCGCTTCTTATTGCCGGACACAAACAACCCGTCTTAAAGAATTTGTTGTGCCAGTGGTAAATGGCCTTCCTTGTTGGTGGCTTCTTACCGTACTTGGTTCTAAACATCCGTTAATCAGCTGTAGCACACTTGTTTTTGTCGAACCCCAACACACAGAAAGCTCGCTCAGCCCCTGAACTCACCAAGTTTGCGACTATCGCTAACTATCGGCAAATTTCCAAACTACGCTGGCGGTATACATGATGAAAAAAAAAAAAACTTTCAGGGTTTCTCTTGTTTCTCTTCGAATTGACATATGTATGTTTGGTTCTTGTTCATCATGGAATCCTTCCATTTCCAATACTTTTTCCCGAAACGCTTCTGTTGTTTATATCTCCTGTTTTTGATTGTTTCTTTCTAAATCCTTTTTTACTTCGTTGACACAGTTTGTCGTGGACTACTTACCCCACAAACATTTGAAAATATTATTAGTTTTTCTACGTCTTGCATTCGAAATAAATGTACATAAAACATGAGTCTTCTTTTTCTTATTACGTTTGAGATATTTTGTGGTCCTAGTATATTCCTTATAATTCGCCTTTCTAGTACTTCTAATTTATCTAAATTATAGCTTACTGCCGGACAATCGCTTTCATATAGGCATTCTGGCTTCACTACTGTGTTGTAATGCCTTATTTTTGCATTTTTCGATCGACACTTTTTATTGTAGAGGCCTTTGTGATACCATATGCTCCCCTCATTTTATGCAACCTTTCCTGTATTGCAGATTTTTCCAAAGCATTTTCTTGGACTATTTCCCATAGACATTTCAATATTTTTACCCTCTCTATTTGGCCAATATCTGTTTTCAGGGAGTTTGGAGCGTCCTTAAGATTTCGTTTATTTTTTCTGCGGAAATTCTTAAGCCAGTTCTTCTGGCCATTTCACCCTGGAGATTTATTTGTGTTACAGCAGATGCCACGTTTTCGGAAAATACAGCAAAATCATCTGCAAATGCAAGATTGTTGATTTCAATCTTTTTGCTTCGTCTTCCTAACCTTATAGGCGAGCTCTTGTGTTCAATAAGTTTTTCGTTCCACGTTCGCACTGTTTGCTCTAGCACACTATAAAAATAATTGTGGATAGGCTGTCACCTTGTCGTACGCCTGTTTTTATTTTGAAAGGCTGTGAAATTTGTCCCAGAAATTTAACTGTACAGACTGTAAGTGTTTCACGTTTTAAGTTCACCAGTTTAGACTATTCCAAATACTCGAATTATTTTATGTATAACTTCTCTGTCAACAGAATAAAAAGCCTGTTTGAAATCCACAAACATAGCTATAATGTCCTTTGAATTAAGTACTCTGTGGCGAATTACTGACTTAGGATTAAATATTTGTTCTGAGTATGACCTTCCCTTCCTAAAACCACCTTATATTCACCTAAATGACTGTTAGTGTTGTTTCTATTAATAAAATATTGGAAAATACTTTATACCCTACTAAGGGGATCCCTCTGTAGTTGCTTACATCCTGTTTATTACCTTTTTTGTGGAGTGGGTGTGACAAGGCAACTTTCCATTCTTATTTTCTTTCAAGAGTAAATTTAGCTTCGTAAGAGTGGAACTGTCAAACTACTGTTGTTTCTATTAATAAAATATTGGAAAATACTTTATACCCTACTAAAGGGATCCCTCTGTAGTTGCTTACATCCTGTTTATTACCTTTTTTGTGGAGTGGGTGTAACAAGGCAACTTTCCATTCTTATTTTCTTTCAAGAGTAAATTTAGCTTCGTAAGAGTGGAACTGTCAAACTACTGTCACATCGTAATTAACATCTTATTTTCAACATATTCACATCATTTACCATCTTAGTAAATCAGTTACAGTTACAGAACGGTCCACTAACGACGTAATATGGGCGTCACATGAACTTGAAAGTGGTGATAAAGCCGAAGCAGTGTGTTGTAGGCAAGGATTACTCTGCTGGTCCCAAAGAGAGTAAATTCAGCTCATTTGCATGTCTTAGATTCAAGTGTCTTGTAGGCAAGGATTACTCTGCTGGTCCCAAAGAGAGTAAATTCAGCTCATTTGCATGTCTTAGATTCAAAGTTAGTTATTGAGACACGTTTATAACCGAAGCAGTGTGTTGTAGGTAAGGATTACTCTGCTGGTCCCAAAGAGGGTAAATTCAGCTCATTTGCATGTCTTAAATTCAAAATTAATTATTGAGACATGTTTTCTGCATAATAAACTGGTTAATGAGTCTTAAATTCAAAATTCATTCTGTTTGCTCTAGCACACTATAAAAATAATTGTGGATAGGCTGTCACCTTGTCGTACGCCTGTTTCTATTTTGAAAGGCTGTGAAATTTGTCCCAGAAATTTAACCGTACAGACTGTAAGTGTTTCACGTTTTAAGTTCACCAGTTTAGACTATTCCAAATACTCGAATTATTTTATGTATAACTTCTCTGTCAACAGAATCAAAAGCCTGTTTGAAATCCACAAACATAGCTATAATGTCCTTTGAATTAAGTACTCTGTGGCGAATTACTGACTTAGGATTAAATATTTGTTCTGAGTATGACCTTCCCTTCCTAAAACCACCTTATATTCACCTAAATGACTGTTAGTGTTGTTTCTATTAATAAAATATTGGAAAATACTTTATACCCTACTAAAGGGATCCCTCTGTAGTTGCTTACATCCTGTTTATTACCTTTTTTGTGGAGTGGGTGTGACAAGGCAACTTTCCATTCTTATTTTCTTTCAAGAGTAAATTTAGCTTCGTAAGAGTGGAACTGTCAAACTACTGTTGTTTCTATTAATAAAATATTGGAAAATACTTTATACCCTACTAAAGGGATCCCTCTGTAGTTGCTTACATCCTGTTTATTACCTTTTTTGTGGAGTGGGTGTAACAAGGCAACTTTCCATTCTTATTTTCTTTCAAGAGTAAATTTAGCTTCGTAAGAGTGGAACTGTCAACCTACTGTCACATCGTAATTAACATCTTATTTTCAACATCTTCACATCATTTACCATCTTAGTAAATCAGTTACAGTTACAGAACGGTCCACTAACGACGTAATATGGGCGTCACATGAACTTGAAAGTGGTGATAAAGCCGAAGCAGTGTGTTGTAGGCAAGGATTACTCTGCTGGTCCCAAAGAGAGTAAATTCAGCTCATTTGCATGTCTTAGATTCAAGTGTGTTGTAGGCAAGGATTACTCTGCTGGTCCCAAAGAGAGTAAATTCAGCTCATTTGCATGTCTTAGATTCAAAGTTAGTTATTGAGACACGTTTATAACCGAAGCAGTGTGTTGTAGGTAAGGATTACTCTGCTGGTCCCAAAGAGGGTAAATTCAGCTCATTTGCATGTCTTAAATTCAAAATTAATTATTGAGACATGTTTTCTGCATAATAAACTGGTTAATGAGACTTAAATTCAAAATTCATTCTGTTTGCTCTAGCACACTATAAAAATAATTGTGGATAGGCTGTCACCTTGTCGTACGCCTGTTTTTATTTTGAAAGGCTGTGAAATTTGTCCCAGAAATTTAACTGTACAGACTGTAAGTGTTTCACGTTTTAAGTTCACCAGTTTAGACTATTCCAAATACTCGAATTATTTTATGTATAACTTCTCTGTCAACAGAATCAAAAGCCTGTTTGAAATCCACAAACATAGCTATAATGTCCTTTGAATTAAGTACTCTGTGGCGAATTACTGACTTAGGATTAAATATTTGTTCTGAGTATGACCTTCCCTTCCTAAAACCACCTTATATTCACCTAAATGACTGTTAGTGTTGTTTCTATTAATAAAATATTGGAAAATACTTTATACCCTACTAAAGGGATCCCTCTGTAGTTGCTTACATCCTGTTTATTACCTTTTTTGTGGAGTGGGTGTGACAAGGCAACTTTCCATTCTTATTTTCTTTCAAGAGTAAATTTAGCTTCGTAAGAGTGGAACTGTCAAACTACTGTTGTTTCTATTAATAAAATATTGGAAAATACTTTATACCCTACTAAAGGGATCCCTCTGTAGTTGCTTACATCCTGTTTATTACCTTTTTTGTGGAGTGGGTGTAACAAGGCAACTTTCCATTCTTATTTTCTTTCAAGAGTAAATTTAGCTTCGTAAGAGTGGAACTGTCAAACTACTGTCACATCGTAATTAACATCTTATTTTCAACATCTTCACATCATTTACCATCTTAGTAAATCAGTTACAGTTACAGAACGGTCCACTAACGACGTAATATGGGCGTCACATGAACTTGAAAGTGGTGATAAAGCCGAAGCAGTGTGTTGTAGGCAAGGATTACTCTGCTGGTCCCAAAGAGAGTAAATTCAGCTCATTTGCATGTCTTAGATTCAAGTGTCTTGTAGGCAAGGATTACTCTGCTGGTCCCAAAGAGAGTAAATTCAGCTCATTTGCATGTCTTAGATTCAAAGTTAGTTATTGAGACACGTTTATAACCGAAGCAGTGTGTTGTAGGTAAGGATTACTCTGCTGGTCCCAAAGAGGGTAAATTCAGCTCATTTGCATGTCTTAAATTCAAAATTAATTATTGAGACATGTTTTCTGCATAATAAACTGGTTAATGAGTCTTAAATTCAAAATTCATTCTGTTTGCTCTAGCACACTATAAAAATAATTGTGGATAGGCTGTCACCTTGTCGTACGCCTGTTTCTATTTTGAAAGGCTGTGAAATTTGTCCCAGAAATTTAACCGTACAGACTGTAAGTGTTTCACGTTTTAAGTTCACCAGTTTAGACTATTCCAAATACTCGAATTATTTTATGTATAACTTCTCTGTCAACAGAATCAAAAGCCTGTTTGAAATCCACAAACATAGCTATAATGTCCTTTGAATTAAGTACTCTGTGGCGAATTACTGACTTAGGATTAAATATTTGTTCTGAGTATGACCTTCCCTTCCTAAAACCACCTTATATTCACCTAAATGACTGTTAGTGTTGTTTCTATTAATAAAATATTGGAAAATACTTTATACCCTACTAAAGGGATCCCTCTGTAGTTGCTTACATCCTGTTTATTACCTTTTTTGTGGAGTGGGTGTGACAAGGCAACTTTCCATTCTTATTTTCTTTCAAGAGTAAATTTAGCTTCGTAAGAGTGGAACTGTCAAACTACTGTTGTTTCTATTAATAAAATATTGGAAAATACTTTATACCCTACTAAAGGGATCCCTCTGTAGTTGCTTACATCCTGTTTATTACCTTTTTTGTGGAGTGGGTGTAACAAGGCAACTTTCCATTCTTATTTTCTTTCAAGAGTAAATTTAGCTTCGTAAGAGTGGAACTGTCAACCTACTGTCACATCGTAATTAACATCTTATTTTCAACATCTTCACATCATTTACCATCTTAGTAAATCAGTTACAGTTACAGAACGGTCCACTAACGACGTAATATGGGCGTCACATGAACTTGAAAGTGGTGATAAAGCCGAAGCAGTGTGTTGTAGGCAAGGATTACTCTGCTGGTCCCAAAGAGAGTAAATTCAGCTCATTTGCATGTCTTAGATTCAAGTGTCTTGTAGGCAAGGATTACTCTGCTGGTCCCAAAGAGAGTAAATTCAGCTCATTTGCATGTCTTAGATTCAAAGTTAGTTATTGAGACACGTTTATAACCGAAGCAGTGTGTTGTAGGTAAGGATTACTCTGCTGGTCCCAAAGAGGGTAAATTCAGCTCATTTGCATGTCTTAAATTCAAAATTAATTATTGAGACATGTTTTCTGCATAATAAACTGGTTAATGAGACTTAAATTCAAAATTCATTCTGTTTGCTCTAGCACACTATAAAAATAATTGTGGATAGGCTGTCACCTTGTCGTACGCCTGTTTTTATTTTGAAAGGCTGTGAAATTTGTCCCAGAAATTTAACTGTACAGACTGTAAGTGTTTCACGTTTTAAGTTCACCAGTTTAGACTATTCCAAATACTCGAATTATTTTATGTATAACTTCTCTGTCAACAGAATCAAAAGCCTGTTTGAAATCCACAAACATAGCTATAATGTCCTTTGAATTAAGTACTCTGTGGCGAATTACTGACTTAGGATTAAATATTTGTTCTGAGTATGACCTTCCCTTCCTAAAACCACCTTATATTCACCTAAATGACTGTTAGTGTTGTTTCTATTAATAAAATATTGGAAAATACTTTATACCCTACTAAAGGGATCCCTCTGTAGTTGCTTACATCCTGTTTATTACCTTTTTTGTGGAGTGGGTGTGACAAGGCAACTTTCCATTCTTATTTTCTTTCAAGAGTAAATTTAGCTTCGTAAGAGTGGAACTGTCAAACTACTGTTGTTTCTATTAATAAAATATTGGAAAATACTTTATACCCTACTAAAGGGATCCCTCTGTAGTTGCTTACATCCTGTTTATTACCTTTTTTGTGGAGTGGGTGTAACAAGGCAACTTTCCATTCTTATTTTCTTTCAAGAGTAAATTTAGCTTCGTAAGAGTGGAACTGTCAACCTACTGTCACATCGTAATTAACATCTTATTTTCAACATCTTCACATCATTTACCATCTTAGTAAATCAGTTACAGTTACAGAACGGTCCACTAACGACGTAATATGGGCGTCACATGAACTTGAAAGTGGTGATAAAGCCGAAGCAGTGTGTTGTAGGCAAGGATTACTCTGCTGGTCCCAAAGAGAGTAAATTCAGCTCATTTGCATGTCTTAGATTCAAGTGTGTTGTAGGCAAGGATTACTCTGCTGGTCCCAAAGAGAGTAAATTCAGCTCATTTGCATGTCTTAGATTCAAAGTTAGTTATTGAGACACGTTTATAACCGAAGCAGTGTGTTGTAGGTAAGGATTACTCTGCTGGTCCCAAAGAGGGTAAATTCAGCTCATTTGCATGTCTTAAATTCAAAATTAATTATTGAGACATGTTTTCTGCATAATAAACTGGTTAATGAGACTTAAATTCAAAATTCATTCTGTTTGCTCTAGCACACTATAAAAATAATTGTGGATAGGCTGTCACCTTGTCGTACGCCTGTTTTTATTTTGAAAGGCTGTGAAATTTGTCCCAGAAATTTAACTGTACAGACTGTAAGTGTTTCACGTTTTAAGTTCACCAGTTTAGACTATTCCAAATACTCGAATTATTTTATGTATAACTTCTCTGTCAACAGAATCAAAAGCCTGTTTGAAATCCACAAACATAGCTATAATGTCCTTTGAATTAAGTACTCTGTGGCGAATTACTGACTTAGGATTAAATATTTGTTCTGAGTATGACCTTCCCTTCCTAAAACCACCTTATATTCACCTAAATGACTGTTAGTGTTGTTTCTATTAATAAAATATTGGAAAATACTTTATACCCTACTAAAGGGATCCCTCTGTAGTTGCTTACATCCTGTTTATTACCTTTTTTGTGGAGTGGGTGTGACAAGGCAACTTTCCATTCTTATTTTCTTTCAAGAGTAAATTTAGCTTCGTAAGAGTGGAACTGTCGAACTACTGTTGTTTCTATTAATAAAATATTGGAAAATACTTTATACCCTACTAAAGGGATCCCTCTGTAGTTGCTTACATCCTGTTTATTACCTTTTTTGTGGAGTGGGTGTAACAAGGCAACTTTCCATTCTTATTTTCTTTCAAGAGTAAATTTAGCTTCGTAAGAGTGGAACTGTCAAACTACTGTCACATCGTAATTAACATCTTATTTTCAACATATTCACATCATTTACCATCTTAGTAAATCAGTTACAGTTACAGAACGGTCCACTAACGACGTAATATGGGCGTCACATGAACTTGAAAGTGGTGATAAAGCCGAAGCAGTGTGTTGTAGGCAAGGATTACTCTGCTGGTCCCAAAGAGAGTAAATTCAGCTCATTTGCATGTCTTAGATTCAAGTGTCTTGTAGGCAAGGATTACTCTGCTGGTCCCAAAGAGAGTAAATTCAGCTCATTTGCATGTCTTAGATTCAAAGTTAGTTATTGAGACACGTTTATAACCGAAGCAGTGTGTTGTAGGTAAGGATTACTCTGCTGGTCCCAAAGAGGGTAAATTCAGCTCATTTGCATGTCTTAAATTCAAAATTAATTATTGAGACATGTTTTCTGCATAATAAACTGGTTAATGAGTCTTAAATTCAAAATTCATTCTGTTTGCTCTAGCACACTATAAAAATAATTGTGGATAGGCTGTCACCTTGTCGTACGCCTGTTTCTATTTTGAAAGGCTGTGAAATTTGTCCCAGAAATTTAACCGTACAGACTGTAAGTGTTTCACGTTTTAAGTTCACCAGTTTAGACTATTCCAAATACTCGAATTATTTTATGTATAACTTCTCTGTCAACAGAATCAAAAGCCTGTTTGAAATCCACAAACATAGCTATAATGTCCTTTGAATTAAGTACTCTGTGGCGAATTACTGACTTAGGATTAAATATTTGTTCTGAGTATGACCTTCCCTTCCTAAAACCACCTTATATTCACCTAAATGACTGTTAGTGTTGTTTCTATTAATAAAATATTGGAAAATACTTTATACCCTACTAAAGGGATCCCTCTGTAGTTGCTTACATCCTGTTTATTACCTTTTTTGTGGAGTGGGTGTGACAAGGCAACTTTCCATTCTTATTTTCTTTCAAGAGTAAATTTAGCTTCGTAAGAGTGGAACTGTCAAACTACTGTTGTTTCTATTAATAAAATATTGGAAAATACTTTATACCCTACTAAAGGGATCCCTCTGTAGTTGCTTACATCCTGTTTATTACCTTTTTTGTGGAGTGGGTGTAACAAGGCAACTTTCCATTCTTATTTTCTTTCAAGAGTAAATTTAGCTTCGTAAGAGTGGAACTGTCAACCTACTGTCACATCGTAATTAACATCTTATTTTCAACATCTTCACATCATTTACCATCTTAGTAAATCAGTTACAGTTACAGAACGGTCCACTAACGACGTAATATGGGCGTCACATGAACTTGAAAGTGGTGATAAAGCCGAAGCAGTGTGTTGTAGGCAAGGATTACTCTGCTGGTCCCAAAGAGAGTAAATTCAGCTCATTTGCATGTCTTAGATTCAAGTGTGTTGTAGGCAAGGATTACTCTGCTGGTCCCAAAGAGAGTAAATTCAGCTCATTTGCATGTCTTAGATTCAAAGTTAGTTATTGAGACACGTTTATAACCGAAGCAGTGTGTTGTAGGTAAGGATTACTCTGCTGGTCCCAAAGAGGGTAAATTCAGCTCATTTGCATGTCTTAAATTCAAAATTAATTATTGAGACATGTTTTCTGCATAATAAACTGGTTAATGAGACTTAAATTCAAAATTCATTCTGTTTGCTCTAGCACACTATAAAAATAATTGTGGATAGGCTGTCACCTTGTCGTACGCCTGTTTTTATTTTGAAAGGCTGTGAAATTTGTCCCAGAAATTTAACTGTACAGACTGTAAGTGTTTCACGTTTTAAGTTCACCAGTTTAGACTATTCCAAATACTCGAATTATTTTATGTATAACTTCTCTGTCAACAGAATCAAAAGCCTGTTTGAAATCCACAAACATAGCTATAATGTCCTTTGAATTAAGTACTCTGTGGCGAATTACTGACTTAGGATTAAATATTTGTTCTGAGTATGACCTTCCCTTCCTAAAACCACCTTATATTCACCTAAATGACTGTTAGTGTTGTTTCTATTAATAAAATATTGGAAAATACTTTATACCCTACTAAAGGGATCCCTCTGTAGTTGCTTACATCCTGTTTATTACCTTTTTTGTGGAGTGGGTGTGACAAGGCAACTTTCCATTCTTATTTTCTTTCAAGAGTAAATTTAGCTTCGTAAGAGTGGAACTGTCAAACTACTGTTGTTTCTATTAATAAAATATTGGAAAATACTTTATACCCTACTAAAGGGATCCCTCTGTAGTTGCTTACATCCTGTTTATTACCTTTTTTGTGGAGTGGGTGTAACAAGGCAACTTTCCATTCTTATTTTCTTTCAAGAGTAAATTTAGCTTCGTAAGAGTGGAACTGTCAAACTACTGTCACATCGTAATTAACATCTTATTTTCAACATCTTCACATCATTTACCATCTTAGTAAATCAGTTACAGTTACAGAACGGTCCACTAACGACGTAATATGGGCGTCACATGAACTTGAAAGTGGTGATAAAGCCGAAGCAGTGTGTTGTAGGCAAGGATTACTCTGCTGGTCCCAAAGAGAGTAAATTCAGCTCATTTGCATGTCTTAGATTCAAGTGTCTTGTAGGCAAGGATTACTCTGCTGGTCCCAAAGAGAGTAAATTCAGCTCATTTGCATGTCTTAGATTCAAAGTTAGTTATTGAGACACGTTTATAACCGAAGCAGTGTGTTGTAGGTAAGGATTACTCTGCTGGTCCCAAAGAGGGTAAATTCAGCTCATTTGCATGTCTTAAATTCAAAATTAATTATTGAGACATGTTTTCTGCATAATAAACTGGTTAATGAGTCTTAAATTCAAAATTCATTATTGAGACATGTTTTCTGCATATTAAACTCGTTAACAGTAATAAACTCGTTAATGATTCGCAGTAACTGTACGTATTATTAAAATTGTTACCGTTACTTCCAAGTATATTAGTTTTATTCCCCACTAAATATAACAAATTTTAGAAATCGACTGCGAGAATCAAGAACTCTACGGGTCTTCGGCAAGGCCGTTGTTTTGGAGGTGTAGCAAACGCAAGCATCACCTTCGTTGGATGCAGAACCGTTTTTAATCCATATTTAAATCCATACTTCGCAAGCCACCTTACGGTGTGTGGCGGAGGGTACTTTGCGTAATATTGTCTCTTCCCTCTTTTCCTGTTCCAGTAGCAAACTGTTCGAACACGGGACTCTGTTCATGCCCCTTATGTATCCTACCAGGCCGGGTCGCATGACTCAACATGGTGTACGCTTTTAAACAATGAAATTCACCAACAGATGTGCAGTTGAGGTTTTAATTTACTTTATTTTTGCTACCAGTTCCGGCATTCCATGTGCCATTTTCAGGCCCCATATGCATCTCTAAAAAATAAATGATATTGGCATACTGGGCCATATTTTCCTGGATGTTGATATTTTTAAACTATATCCTAAGTGCTTCCTTCGAAGAGTTGAGCCACTTGGGATACGGTTTAGAATTCATGACAAGCTGGAACATATAGCCCAGTATGCTAATAGTGTTTATTTTGAGACATGCAAGTGGGGCCTGAAGATGGTATAATTTAATGCTGAAACTGCTAGCAAAAATAGAATAAAATAACATCTCAATGGCACGGCTGTAGGCAAATTTCATTGTTAAATACTCGACCAGCCGCTGACTCCTGCCCACAATGGATCAACAGAGATGGCTAGTTCTACCTGCCACGGTGAATGGCAAGTCTAATCAGTTACACATCCATTGTTTTGTATGTGTATGAGGCACACTTATATGCAATGAAGCACCAAAGAAATTGGTATAGGGATGCGTGTTAAAATACAGAAATATGTAAACAGGCAGAATACGGCGCTGCGGTCGGCAACGCCTATATATAGGGTGACCCTGATCTCAAACCCAGGAAAAAAACGTAGATACAACAATGAAAATGCACCACATTGTAGAGCATCTCAAAGAATTTATTTATTTATCATCAAAACACTTCTACATGTGAACCATTTGTAGCACTAAGAATATCGAGTCTACATTCAATTTCTTGCCAAGTTCTTTGTAACATTTCCTCTGTTATTGTTGCAGTCGCATTAGAGATATGATGTCGCAACGTAGGAATATCGCCCATTTGGTCGCATACGCGCGGTCCTTCACGAATCCCCACATGAAGAAATCAAGCGGCGTAATGTCGGGTGAACATGGCGGCCAGACAATGGGTCCTCCACATCCGATCCAACGATTGGGAAATTTCCTATCCAGGAACTTGCGAATGTGGCGGAGCTCCATCTTGCTGAAAAATGATGTTGGGTTGCAAATCTTGTATCTGAGGGTACAAAAACTGCTCCAACATGTAATGATACACTAACCCATTCACTGTTTGTTGCGCAAAGAAGATCGGTCCAACAATCCTGTCGTACATTAGCCCGCACCAGACGTTCAGTTTAGAGCTATCACAAACATGTTCAATGACAACGTGCGGATTTTGCGAACCCCAAATCCGAACGTTATGCCCATTAACCCTTTCTGATAGATGAAAGGTTTCCTCATTTAAGAATAAACATCTTTCCAGGTAGCTGGCATCCATATCAATATGCTGCAGCATATCCGCAGCAAATTGTTGCAAGAAACTTCCTATACCATTCCGTAATTGTTTTCACATCAGGTGGATCACATTCATACTCACGACGATAATTTCTTTGCACAGTAATCGGCGATTTTGTTCCTGCAAACCACACTACTGCTTGTGCACACTGCTGTGGAGTCGCCATTTTCACTTCATGCGACCATGCTCCACTCTGGCGACGATACTTGGCACTTCTGACGCGGAAACATAAATTCGTTGAGAGGCTCTACAATGTGGTACATTTTTCATTGTCGCATATACTGTGGTTTTTCTCTCCTGGGTCCCTGAAATCAGTGAGATTTGAGTTGAACATCCTGTAAGACAACAAGTGTCTGGCGCAGTTGTTAGGTCGGTTACTGTTCTGCAATGGTAGGTTATCAAGATTTAAGTGATTTTGTGTGTGGTGTTATATTCGTCGCACAAGCGATGGGACACAGTATCACCGAGGTAACGATGAAGTTGGGATTTTCCCATACGACCTTTTCAGGAATATAAGGAATCTGCTAAAACATTAAATCTCTGAAACTGCTGCGGCAAGAAAAAGATCCTGCACGAATGGGCTCAAATGTCTCTGAGCACTATGGGACTTAACATCTATGGTCATCAGTCCCCTAGAACTTTGAACTGCTTAAACCTAACTAACCTAAGGACATCACACACATCCATGCCCGAGGCAGGATTCGAACATGTGACCGTAGCAGACACACGGTTCCAGACTGAAGCGCCTAGAACTGCACAGCCCCGCCGGCCGGCTGCACGAATGGGACCAACAACGACTGATGAGGATCGTTCAGTGTAACAGAAATGCAACCCTTTCGAAAATTGCTGCAGACTTCAATGCTGGGTCATCAACAAGTGTCAGCTTGCAAACCATTCAACGAAGTATCATCGACATGGGCTTTCGGAGCCGAAGGCGCACTCGTGTACCCTTAATAACTTCATGACACAAAGTCTTACACCTCGCAGAGTCCATGGATTCATGAGGTTGTCTCCATACCTGTACACGTCCATCCGCTTGGTACAATTTGAAACGAGACTCGTCCGGCCAGGCAGCATGTTTCCGGTCATCAACACTCCTATGTCGGTGGGCCTGTCAACACAGACATTGGACTGTTGATGACTGGAAATATGTTGCCTGGTTGGACGGGTCTCGTTTTAAATTGTATTGAGCAGATGGACATGTTTGGCTATGGAGATAACCTCATGAATCCATGGACAATGCATGTTAGCAGGGAACTGTTCAGCTTGGTGGAGTCTCTGTAATGATGTGGGGCGTGTGTAGTTGGAGTGGTGTGGGACCCTTGATACGTCTAGATACGACTTCTGAGAGGTGAGACGCATCCATTCATGTCCATTGTGCGTTCCGACGGACTTGGACAATTCCAGCAGGACAATGCGACGCCTCAAACGTCCAAAATTGCTAAATGGCTCTGGAAACACTCTTCAGAGTTCACTTCCGCTGGCCGCCAAATTCTCCAGACATGAAAATTATTGGGCGTATGTAGGATGCCTTGCAGCATTCTGTTCTGAAGAGATCTCCACCCTCTAGTACTCTTAAGCCGTCGGCACACGGACCGTGCTGTCGAACGTTAACGTTGAGCGTGCCAAGTTCAACGTGCTGCTGAACGCTCAGCAACGATGCGACTTGGGCATACGGTACGTGGGCCCCAACGTGGTATACGCGATCGCAACGCACTCCAGCGGCAGTTGAGGGATGTTTCTAGTTCGTAAGTCACACTCTTTACTCAAAGAGCGCGCGTAAAAATTCCACGTTAGCTCTATTAAAATGTACATCTCCTCCATCGTCAACGAAAATGAAAGTACCATGTCCAGTCAATAAGGAGACAGGCTTATGAAAGTTCCATTACAAACAGTGCGGCACAAATTTGGAATCCTTCTCTGCATAAGATAAACATTATTTCATCATTTACGCATTTTAGTAAAACCCCAAGGTCAGTCTTACTTGGTCACTGTTCCTACCCAGTAGCATAATCTCTGCAACATGTCAATTACGAAGCGTAAAAGAAAAAGGAGCAATATATCTTTGTAGAAGTAGTGCAAGCTGTCCTGTAATTAAGCCAATCGAACAAAGTCACCCCTCAAAAAAAGGTGAACTTATATTTACATAACATCAAATATTATAGCATATACTTATATTAAACTAATAATAAAGTATCAGAACTAGATAAAAACGCAAATGTTAGGAAAAAATATTTGGGAGTGTTACGACGCGAACCACCGCCCTAACCAATACTCGTTAATGGACGGAGACGCTACTCATTACGCCTTTTTTTTTTTTTTTTTTTTTTGTGGTGGACAGGTGGGGGCTCGGGGGGCAAAGTGGGCAGTGGTCGAAACACGAGGCCTGGGCACAGCGTCCCCCTCACCACCACCGAGCCTGTGGTGCTTAGGGAAGTGGGAAACATAGGAATCAACAGTAGTGGAAGGCGTTGTTATTTATTTGTATTTGCATCTGTTTTTGTAATATTCACTCTTATCATGAAATTATGTGAGCACATCGGCGAAAGAGAAATAGAAATATAAATTCTGGGTAAAGAAAAAGAAAAGAAAAAGGAAAAGGAAAAGGAAAAGGAAAAGGAAAAAGAAATAAAATCCGCGCAATCTGCGACGCGCTCTCCCATCCGCGGAGGTCAGAAGTAGAATCGATCGTAGGCGGTTGAAACTCAGACACCGCCGGGGGAGGAGGGGTAGGTGCCCTCTGAACCAGGCACCCCCCAACTCATTGGAGGTCTAACAAAGACCGCTCGAAGACAGTTAGCAAATAGTGTTCGGTAACGTGGCGTGTTTTCGAGAGCTGCATGGGCTGTTCGTAAATAGGTCCAGAAGTCGAGGCGGGATTTAGGTCCCCCATGAAAGAGATAAGCGACCGCCCACCCTGAAAATCTCGAAACAAAACGGCTCTGAGCACTATGGGACTGAACTTCTGAGGTCATCAGTTCCCTAGAACTTAGAACTATTTAAACCTAACTAAGGACATCACACACATCCATGCCCGAAGCAGGATTCGAACCTGCGACCGTAGTGGTCGCGCGGTTCCAGACTGTAGTGCCTAGAACTGCTCGGCAACCTCGGCCGACTGAAAGTCTCATTTTGATCGTTTTCGTTCGTTGTATCTGCTCGGGGCGGACGTCGCAAGACAACCGTATCAGTTCGTCGTTGATCCATTAACTCAGTTTTTATTTATTACAGAGAGCAGCTAACACTCTGCCCGAACACTCTGAGTTACCGTGCCGGCGTCGCTAAACCAAAAACAGGCTTATACACCTTAAAAATATTGTTTTATCCAATTTAAAGACGTTAATCGTAGATAAAAAAAATAACAAATTGTAGGAAGAACAATACGTTTTGGGTGGATCTTCAGTGTGTCGCTTCCTTCAAATAGCCTACTCTCATAATACACAGGTTACAATAATTCTTTTGCCATGAATATGATGTCTCTCATTAATTAATTGGAACGAATCGCACAACTAACACCGGGTTTTCCAATGATTCTCAATTTGCTGGTGCTCAGAAACGGCATATATACATATAGGCTTCAAATGAACGCCAATATGGCGCCACACGACTCTGTACGGAAGGGAGACGGCGTGCGTGTGACGTAGGTGCCGTTGTGCCATCTCATTGGTGAACGCTCAGACGCACGCTCACAAGGGAACCTCCCCATCGCACCCCCCTCAGATTTAGTTATGAGCTGGCATAGTGGACAGGCCTTGAAAAACTGAACACAGGTCAATCGAGAAAACAGGAAGAAGTCATGTGGAACTATGAAAAAAATAAACAAAATATACAAACTGAGTAGTCCATGCGGAATATAAAACAACATCAGGGAGTGTGTGAGCTCAGGAGCGCCGTGGTCCCGTGATTAGCATGAGCACCTGCGGAATGACAGGTCCTTGATTCAAATCTTCCCTCGAGTGAAATGTTTACTTTCTTTATTTTCGCAAAGTTACGATCTGTCCGTTCGTTCATTGACGTCTCTGTTCACTGTAATAAGCTTAGTGTCTGTGTTTTGCGACCGCACCGCAAAACCGTGCGATTAGTAGACGAAAGGACGTGCCTCTCCAGTGGGAACCGAAAACATTTAATCGCAAGTTCATATTCTATCCGACACTATTGACGACACGTGCGTCACATGACAGGAATATGTTGTCGACCAACCTAACTTGTACACTTGGGGAATGGGTAAAAAGATTCTTCTACCTTTCCCGATTTAGGTTTTCTTGTGGATGTGATAATCACTCCCAAAAAAGTGATGAAAACATAAGAGTTTGTCACATAAACTGCAACAAATGAATACAACAGTTTCACAGTCGCACAGTTTTCCTTGTGCTCTGTCAAAACATACGTTTTTAACGTTTTCAATTTTTTCCGTGTGTAGACCGTCAACTCCTGCATGTGTCCAAGCAAATCTGAACATGTCCTGGAATTTTGGAGAGCGAAGTTGATTATGTGTGAGTGCCTGAACTTTGATAATTGACACACGAATACGTTAACAATACTGCTCTGTGTACCTGTGCAGCTTCGCAAAATCATAGAATCTTTTCACAAAGTATTTGACTTGCCGAAAACCAAACACATCTAACGCTTGCACAAGAGGTTTACAACCTGGAGGAATGGTAATGACGTCTACTCCCACACTAAAATTGTACAATGCCTGATCCTTATGTCCTGTATAGCTGCCAAGGAGATAATAATTGTCAGAAAATAAAAAAGTAAAACTTTTCACTCGAGGGAAGATTTCAACCAAGCACCTCTTGTGCCGTAGCTGCTCACGCTAACCACGGGACCACGGCGCTTCTGAGCTCACATTCTCCTTGATGTTGCTTATCTTACACTTGGACTACTCAGTTTGTATATTTTGCTTATTTTTTTCATAATTCCACACAACTTCTTCCTGTTTTCTCGATTGATCTGTGTTCAGTTTTTCAAGGCCTATCTACTGTGCAACTTATAACTAAATCTGAGGGGGGTGCGATGGGGAGGTTCCCTTGTCAGAATATCTGACATGCCAGATATTGCTCTGCACTTTCGGAAAGACTCCCGAGCTTGCTATTCCACGCTACGACGTCAGAAACTCGGCACTCTCAACGCTCAACGTTCGGATGCACGGTCTGTGTGCCGACGACTTTAGGGAGTTACGGGCAGCTCTGCAGGATTCATGGTGTCAACTCCCTCCAGCACTACTTCAGTCATTAGTCGAGTCCATGCCACGTCGTGTTGCAGCACTTCAGTGTGCTCGCTGGGACCCTACACGGTATTAGTCAGGTGTACCAGTGTATGACTGTGCCTGCTGGATGCTTCACCTTCTTTGTCACGCAGTGTATCTGAATAGAGGTTAATTTGTGTAGAACCACATCCAGTATCTTCCAAGTGTCCGTGTTCCACGACCCACTGGCGGTTGTGCTGTTGCAGGTGTCGGCCACCATCACGTACCTGGCAGTGCTGGTTCCCCGCGCGCACTTCCTGGTGCAGGTGGTGACGCAGGGCATGTTCGTGGTGTGCCTGTACCAGATGTTCTCGCTGTTGGTGGCCTACCTGGGCGGCGAGGAGGAGTTGTCCGCGCGGCTGTCCACAGCCACCATACAGCCAGTCACGGGGCCCTGCTGCTGTTTCCCGTGCTGCCGCTACTGCTGCAAGCCCATCCCCGTCACCAGGTGAGTGCACAGGGATGCGCTATCTGTATCGGGCACCCATACCTAATGCGGAATTGGCCGCTAGATGACATTAGAGTAGGGGGGATCAGTAGAGATGCAGTAGCAGGAGGAAGGGTGGGTTAGGAGAGCTCAGTGACTTTGAATGTCGACTTGTCATTGGATGCTAAGTGAGCAAGAAATCCATCAGCTAAATGTCAGCCGTTCTAAAGCTGCCCAAATCGACTGTTGATGATGTACATCTACATTTATACTCCGCAAGCCACCCAACGGTGTGTGGCGGAGGGCACTTTACGTGCCACTGTCATTACCTCCCTTTTCTGTTCCAGTCGCTTATGGTTCGCGGGAAGGACGACTGCCGGAAAGCCTCCGTGCGCGCTCGAATCTCTCTAATTTTACATTCGTGATCTCCTCGGGAGGTATAAGTAGGGGGAAGCAATATATTCGATACCTCATTCAGATACACACACTCTCGAAACCTGGACAGCAAGCTACACCGCGATGCAGAGCGCATCTCTTGCAGAGTCTGCCACTTGACTTTGCTAAACATCTCCTTAACGCTATCGCGCTTACCAAATTACCCTGTGACAAAACGCGCCGCTCTTCGTTGGATCTTCTCTATCTCCTCCGTCAACCCGACCTGGTACGGATCCCACACTGATGAGCAATACTCAAGTAAAGGTCGAACGAGTGTTTTGTAAGCCACCTCCTTTGTTGATGGACTACATTTTCTAAGGACTCTCCCAATGCATCTCAACCTGGCACCCGCCTTACCAACAATTACTTTTATATGATCATTCCACTTCAAATCGTTCCGCACGCATACTCCCAGATATTTTACAGAAGTAACTGCTACCAGTGTTTGTTCCGCTATCACATAATCATACAATAAAGAATCCTTCTTTCTATGTATTAGCATTACATTACATTTGTCTATGTTAAGGGTCAGTTGCCACTCCCTGCACCAAGTGCCTATCCGCTGCAGATCTTCCTGCATTTGGCTGCAATTTTCTAATGCTGCAACTTCTCTGTATACTACAGCATCATCCGCGAAAAGCCGCATGAAACTTCCGACACTATCTACTAGGTCATTTATATATATTGTGAAAAGCAATGGTCCCATATCACTCCCCTGTGGCACGCCAGAGGTTACTTTAACGTCTGTAGACCTCTCTCCATTGAGAACAACATGCTGTGTTCTGTTTGCTAAAAATTCTTCAATCCAGCCACACAGCTGGTCTCATATTCCGTAGGCTCTTACTTTTTTTATCAGGCGACAGTGCGGAACTGTATCGAACGCCTTCCGGAAGTCAAGGAAAATAGCATCTACCTGGGAGCCTGTATCTAATATTTTCTGGGTCTCATGAACAAATAAAGCGAGTTGGGTCTCACAAGATCGCTGTTTCCGGAATCCATGATGATTCCTACTTAGTAGATTCTGGGTTTCTAGAAACGACATGATACGCGAGCAAAAAACGTGTTCTAAAATTCTACAACAGATCGACGTCAGAGATATAGGTCTATAGTTTTGCGCATCTGCTCGACGACCCTTCTTGAAGACTGGGACTACCTGTGCTCTTTTTCAATCATTTGGAACCCTCCGTTCCTCTAGAGACTTGCGGTACACGGCTGTTAGAAGGGGGGCAAGTTCTTTCGCGTACTCTGCGTAGAATCGAATTGGTATCCCGTCAGGTCCAGTGGATTTTCCTCTGCTGAGTGATTCCAGTTGCTTTTCTATTCCTTGTACACTTATTTCGATGTCAGTCATTTTTTCGTTTGTGCGAGGATTTAGAGAAAGAACTGCAGTGCGGTCTTCCTCTGTGAAACAGCTTTGGAAAAAGGTGTTTAGTATTTCAGCTTTAAGCGTGTCATCCTCTGTTTCAATGCCATCATCATCCCGGAGTGTCTGGATATGCTGTTTCGAGCCACTTACTGATTTAATGTAAGACCAGAACTTCCTAGGATTTTCTGTCAAGTCGGTACATAGAATTGTACTTTCCAATTCACTGAACGCTTCACGCTAAGTTTGACATCGTTTAGCTAGTTTGTCTGAGAGGTTTTGGCTGCGTTTAAACTTGCAGTGAAGCTCTCTTTGCTTTCGCAGTAGTTTCCTAACTGTGTTGTTGAACCACGGTGGGTTTTTCCCGTCCATCACAGTTTTACTCGGCACGTACCTGTCTAAAACGCATTTTACGATTGCCTTGAACTTTTTCCATAAACACTCAACATTGTCAGTGTCGGAACAGAAATTTTCGTTTTGATCTGTTAGGTAGTCTGAAATCTGCCTTCTATTACTCCTGCTAAACAGATAAACCTTCCTCCCTTTTTCTTATATTCCTATTTACTTCCATATTCAGGGATGCTGCAACGGCCTTATTATCACTGATTCCCTGTTCTGCGCTTACAGAGTCGAAAAGTTCGGGTCTGTTTGTTATCAGTAGGTCCAAGATGTTATCTGCACGAGTCGGTTCTCTGTTTAATTGCTCGAGGTAATTTTCGGATAGTGCACTCAGTATAATGTCACTCGATCCTTTGTCCCTACCAGACTAATTGCGATAGTGCATCAATTGTTCTTTGAGCCGGTCGAAGTGGTCGAGCGGTTCTAGGCGCTACAGTCTGGAACCGCGCTTATCTGCCACTTACTGTGCATGGTGACCTTGGAGATCCTGTCACCCACAGTTGATATATCGCTCCCAACGCCGTTTCCACTTCAGGAAGCAGTCTTGGTACGCCTCTTGCTGGATCGCGCGAAGCACCGTCCGCCAATTCTTTTTTATTTCGTCTGTCGTTGCAAATCTTCGTCCTTTCAGCGGGGTTTTCAACTTTGTAAATAAAGAAAAGTCCGCAGGGGCCAGGTCCGGGGAGTATGGAGAATGAGGTAGCACAGTGATTTCGTTTCTTGCGCAACAGCCACGCACCAACAGGGATGAATTTGCTCACGTGTTATCGTGGTGCAAAGGCCGTGAATTGTCTCGCCACATTTCAGGCCGTTTCCTTCTCACATCTCGTCACAGGTGTCGCAACACGTCCCGGTAGCACTATCGATCAACAGTAACGTGGATTATGAAAGGTGGCTACACTGAGTCACAGTGCCAAAGATTATTATTCCGCCGACTCTACTGGAGCAGTAGTAGTTGAGAGGATGTCGAGGGCAGTTGTTGTTCTGTTGGGCGAGAGAGTAGATGCTGTTCGGTTGGTGTAATGTATAGGGAATACAAAGGTCTCAAAAATGAGATCGACAGGAAGTGCAAAAGCGCTAAGCAGGGATGGCTAGAGGACAAATGTAAGGATGTAGAGGCTTATCTCACTAGGGGTAAGAGAGATACTGCCTACAGGAAAATTAAAGAGACCTTTGGAGAAAAGAGAGCCACTTGTATGAATATAAAGAGCTCAGATGGAAACCCAGTTCTAAGCAAAGAAGGGAAAGCAGAAAGGTGGAAGGAGTATATAGAGGGTCTATGCAAGGGCGATGTACTTGAGGACAATATTATGGAAATGGAAGAGCATGTAGATGAAGATGAAATCGGAGATACTATAATGCGCGAAGAGTTTGACAGAGCACTGAAAGAAATGAGTCGAAACAAGGCCCCGCGAGTAGACAACATTCCACTGGAACTACTGACGGCCTTGGGAGAGCCAGTCTTACCAAAACTCTACCACCAGGTGAGCAAGATGTATGAGACAGACGAAATACCCCCAGACTTCAAGAAGAATATAATAATTCCAATCCCAAAGAGAGTAGGTGTTGACAGATGTGAAAATTACCGAACTATCAGTTTAATAAGTCACAGCTGCAAAATACTAACGAGAATTCTTTACAAACGAATGGAAAAACTGGTAGAAGCCGACCTCGGCCAAGATCAGTTTGGATTCTGCAGAAATGTTGGAACACGTGAGGCAATACTGACCCTACGACTTATCTTAGAAAATAGATTAAGGAAAAGCAAACCTACATTTCTAACATTTGTAGACTTAGAGAAAGCATTTACCAATGTTAACTAGAATACTCTGTTTCAAATTCTAAAGGTGGCAGGGGTAAAATACAGGGAGCGAAAGGCTATTTACAATTTGTACAGAAACCAGATGGCAGTTATAAGAGTCGAGGGGTTGGGGGAGTGAGACAGGGTTGTAGCCTCTCCCCGATGTTATTCAATCTGTATATTGAGTAAGCAGTAAAGGAAACAAAAGAAAAATTCGGGGTAGGTATTAGAGTCCAAGGAGAAGAAATAAAAACTTTGAAGTTCGCCGATGACATTGTATCTCTGTCAGAGACAGCAAAAGACTTGGAAGAGCAGTTGAACGGAATGGACAGTGTCTTGAAAGGAGGATATAAGATGAACATCAACAAAAGCAAAACGAGGATAATGGAATGTAGTGTAATTAAGTCGGGTGATGCTGAGGGAATTAGATTAAGAAATGAGACACTTAAAGTAGTAAAGGAGTTTTGCTATTTGGGTAGCAAAATAACTGATGATGGTCGAAGTAGAGAGGATATAAAATGTAGACTGGCAATGGCAAGGAAAGCGTTTCTGAAGAAGAGGAATTATTTAACATCGAGTACAGATTTAAGTGTCAGGATTTCGTTTCTGAAAGTATTTGTATGGAGTGTGGCCATGTATGGAAGTGAAACACGGACGATAAATAGTTTGGACAAGAAGAGAATAGAAGCTTTTGAAATGTGGTACTACAGAAGAATGCTGAAGATTAGATGGGTAGATCACATAACTAATGAGGAGGTACTGAATAGAATTGGGGAGAAGAGGAGTTTGTGGCACAACTTGACTAGAAGAAGGGATCGGTTGGTAGGACACGTTCTGAGGCATCAAGGGATCACCAATTTAGTACTGGAGGGCAGCGTGGAGGGTAAAAATCGTAGGGAGACCAAGAGATGAATACACTAAGCAGATTCAGAAGGATGTAGGCTGCAGTAGGTACTGGGAGATGAAGCAGCTTGCACAGGATACAGTAGCATGGAGAGCTGCATCAAACCAGTCCCAGGACTGCGGACCACAACTTAAAAATGAAAACTCAAAACGATATGTAAGTCGTTGTCCACTGGCTGACGCCGATGCCTTTGGCTCTGGAGCGCCCTCTCTCTACGCGATAGACGGGGTGTTCAAAAAGTCTCTCCGCAGTGCCGTATGACTGTTAGCCGTGCGTGCCTGCCTGGGTTCCTTCCCTTCAAGTGGACTCCCCCAACATTCCACTGTTTCGTTTATCTTAGCTAGCGTCAGTAGTATCGTTGGTGTGTGCATTACGTGTTGACGCGAACGTTTTAAGTTTAGTTCATTTGTTCGTTTGTTTCGTTTTCGTCACTGTTATAATGCTAACCGTTGCAGAACGTGTGTTTTTAGTCGAACAACTGTTCAAAGCTGGCGGTAAATACACAGTTTCAGTTCGTCCCAAACACTTAATTCAGTTTTCCCGGAGACAACACTTCCACATCGCGAAACTGTGCCAGATTTGATTAAAGAATTTCAAAGTACGGGTTCAGTGACAGATGCACCGAGAAGCGATCGTCCTAGCGTTTTGTCTGATGATAAACCAGTCGATATTTCCGAAAAAATGTCCATGAGTCCGAACAAGTCAGTAAGAAAAACTTGCCCAGGAAATCGATATTGTTGTCAGAACGGCCTATACAGCTCTAAGGAAAAAATTAGAACTTTTCCCATACAAAGTGACAGTCGTGCAAGAACTGAAAAGTACTGATGATGGCAAGAGACTGCATTATTGTCGATGGTTGAAAAATTTCGTTCAACAAAATGGAAGGGATATTCTTGTGGAGACATGGCTTAGCAACAGCCTGGGGGATGTTTCCAGAATCCTTTCTTTCAGGAGTGCTAGTTCTGCAAGGTTCACAGGAGAGCTTCTGGAAAAGTTTGGAATGTAGGAGACGAGGTACTGGCAGAAGTAAAGCTGTGAGGACGGGACGCGAGTCGTGCTTGGGTAGCTCAGTTGGTAGACCGCTTGCCCGCGAAAGGCAAAGGTCCCGAGTTCGAGTCTCGGCCGGGCACACAGTTTTAATCTGCCAGGAAGTTTCATATCAGCGCACACTCCGCTGCAGCGTGAAAATCTCATTCAGCGATATTCTTAATGAAACGTTTTTCACTGATGAGGCGTGGTTTCATTTATCCGGGTGGATGAACTCGCAAAATTCTCGTGTGTGGAGTACTACAAATCCACTCTGTATTCATGAGACACCATTTCATTCTGTCAAAATAGGAGTTTGGATTGCAATTTCTAGACGTCGGATTGTGGGTATCATATTTTTCAAAGAAATAATAAACGCACAACGCTACTGCAGTGATATTCTGTACCCACTCATAGGAGAACATGTATTAAGTGAAATACTGAACGGTTATTTTCAACAAGGTGGTGCAACCGCGCATACAGCTCGCGTTTAAGTGTCACTGCTTGCTGATGTTTCTGGTGATCGCATAATTTCACAGGTACTTTGGCCTCCGCGATCGCCTGGGGTGCAGCGACAGCAACTGTCTATAAAAACCGTCCAAAATCCATCGATGAATTGCAAATTGCAATATCCACTTTCACTGCTTCTGGTACAGAAGAAATGTATTAGCTTGTGTTTGAAAACATGCTTAGGCGAATTGAATTGTGTATTCAGCAACATTTAATGTGAAAATTTGTAAGTAAAAATGAATATTCAATAAATTAATAACTTGTATTTCATTAAGTTTCATTTCGTTATATTCACTGTGGCATACGGCACGCGCGGCTAACAATCATACGGCACTGCGGAGAGACTTTTTGAACACCCCGTACTTCGTGGCTGCTTAAGCATCAGCACCAGTTGCAGTGACTGAGGCATCCACAGCGGATCAGTTGCAGTCGCCATGCATCGGTTTAGAGTATACTTTTACATCATTGGCTCCTCTATGTAATATAGCACTTCTACTTTTCAGAATGAGATTTTCACTCTGCAGCGGAGTGTGCGCTGATATGAAACTTCCTGGCAGATTAAAACTGTGTGCCGGACCGAGACTCGAACTCAGGACCTTTACCTTTCACTGGCAAGTGCTCTACCAACTGAGCTACCCAAGCACGACTCACGGCCCGTCCTCACAGCTTTACGAGGTGCATTCAAGTTGTAAGGCCTCCGATTTTGTTTCTCCAGACTGGAAAGAGACAGAAACATGTGCATTGTTTTAAAATGAGGTCGCGTTCATTGTCAATACGTCCCAGAGATGGCAGCACCGTACGGCAGATGGAATTTTACCGCCAGCGGCGGGAATGAGAACTGTTTTAAATACTTAAAATGGCGACGTTTTCCTTACTTGAACAGCGTGCAATCATTCGCTTTCTGAATGTGCGTGGTGTGAAACCAATTGAAATTCATCGACAGTTGAAGGAGACATGTGGTGATGGAGTTATGGATGTGTCTAAAGTGCGTTCGTGGGTGCGACAGTTTAATGAAGGCAGAACATCGTGTGACAACAAACCGAAACAACCTCAGGCTCGCACAAGCCGGTCTGACAACATGATCGAGAAAGTGGAGAGAATTGTTTTGGGGGATCGCCGAATGACTGTTGAACAGATCGCCTCCAGAGTTGGCATTTCTCTGGGTTCTGTGTACACAATCCTGCATGACGACCTGAAAATGCGAAAAGTGTCATCCAGGTGGATGCCACGACTGTTGACGGACGACCACACGGCTGCCCGTGTGGCATGTTGTCAAGCAATGTTGACGCGCAACGACAGCACGAATGGGACTTTCTTTTCGTCGGTTGTGACAATGGATGAGACGTGGATGCCATTTTTCAATCCAGAAACAAAGCGCCAGTCAGCTCAATGGAAGCACACAGATTCAACGCCACCAAAAAAATTTCGGGTAACCGCCAGTGCTGACAAAATGATGGTGTCCACGTTCTGGGACAGCGAGGGCGTAATCCTTACCCATTGCGTTCCAAAGGGCACTACGGTAACAGGTGCATCCTACGAAAATGTTTTGAAGAACAAATTCCTTCCTGCACTGCAACAAAAACGTCCGGGAAGGGCTGCGCATGTGCTGTTTCATCAAGACAACGCACCCGCACATCGAGCTAACGCTACACAACAGTTTCTTCGCGATAACAACTTTGAAGTGATTCCTCATGATCCCTGCTCACCTGACCTGGCTCCTAGTGACTTTTGGCTTTTTCCAACAATGAAAGACACTCTCCGTGGCCGCACATTCACCAGCCGTGCTGCTATTGCCTCAGCGATTTTCCAGTGGTCAAGACAGACTCCTAAAGAAGCCTTCGCCGCTGCCATGGAATCATGGCGTCAGCGTTGTGAAAAATGTGTACGTCTGCAGGGCGATTACGTCGAGAAGTAACGCCAGTTTCATCGATTTAGGGTGATTAGTTAATTAGAAAAAAAATCGGAGGCCTTAGAACTTGAATGCATCTCGTACTTCTGCCAGTATCTCGTCTCCTACCTTCCAAACTTTGCAGAAGCTCTCCTGCGAAACTTTCAGAACTAGCACTAGACCCGAGTTCGAGTCTCGGTCCGACACACAGTTTTAATCTGCCAGGAAGTTTCACTTTTACTTTTGTTATAACAGTGCAAACTCTGATGATGGCCTGTAATTAAATATCCGAAACCGGTCAGAAGTTAACATCGACTCCCATCGAGAATGTTTTTGATTAATTTTGTAACAGTTTGTCCCTGTGGCCCGAATTCATGATGAACAAAGGTAAAAATCGTAGAGTGAGACCAAGAAATGAATACACTAAAGAGATTCAGAAGGATGTAGGTTGCAGTAGGTATTGGGAGATGAAGAAGCTTGCGCGGGATAGAGTAGCATGGATAGCTGCATCAAACCAGTCTCAGGACTGAAGACCGCAACAATAACAACAACAACATAATTCTTCAAAGTCGAAGAAAACTATCAGCTTGGCTCATATATTTGACCTGACATGACGAGGTCCTTTTGATAGTGGAGAACCTTTCCAGACACATTGTGTAGACTGAAATTTGGTCTGAATATCATAACCGTAAACTCACGCCTCATCACCAGTTACGATTCTCTTAAGGATCATCTCAGCTATCTCGAAATTCACAAACTGTGCGACATAACGTGAACGTTCTACTCAATACAGCACTGGACAATAACTAACAGACATACAACAATGAAACTTCTGGCGGTTACACATTAAACACAGGCGTGTGCAGGGAGGCCAACCGCATTTCGGTCCAACACACCATTGGCGCGAAATAACGAATTTTTTGAACCGACCTCGTATTAAGCGGAAATGTGAAGGAGGAACCACAATTAAACCAATACCAGCCAGGCAAACTTCATGTACTGATAGAACGGGACCATGGAGCATTGCAGAATGGAGTTGTTAAAAAGCACGTGAAATCAGCACAAGGCGTCTCTCATTAAGTTTCAATGTGCTACCAGTAACCAAACTGTCACAATGATACCGAGTTAAAAAGAATAGGATACGACGGTCAACTTGTCCCTCATAAGCCAGGTATTTCTGTAGTCAATGCTAAGTAATGCCAAGTGACATCCACCCCCGGTAGCTGAGTGGTCAGCGTGACAGAATGTCAGTCGTAAAGGCCCGGGTTCGATTGCCGGCTGGGTCGGAGATTTTCTCTGGTCAGGGACTGGGTGTGGTGTTGTCCTAAACAACATCATTTCATCCCCATCGGCGCGCAAATCGCCGAAGTGGTGTCCAATCGAAAGACTTGCTCCCGGCGAACGGTCTACCCGACGGGAGGCCCTAGTCACACGGAATAAAATAATAATTGGATCCTTTTACCAACCTCCCAATCCAATTGGTACAGTTGCTGAAAGGTTCAAAGAAAACTCGAGTTTCATTTCAGACACGTACCCGAATCATACGATTATAGTTGGTGGTGACTTAAATTTACCCTTGATATGTTGGCGAAAATACATGTTTCATTCCGGAGGTACGCATAAAACATTATCCGAAATTGTGCTAAATGTATTCTCTGAAAATTATTTCGAGCAGTTACATGAGGCCATGCGAATAGTAAACGATTGTGAAAACATACTTGACCTCTTAGCAACAAATAATCCTGAGTTGACAACAAGCATCAAAACGGATACAGGGATTAGTGAACACAGGGTTGTCGTAGCGAGATTGAATATTGGAATCCCCAGATCCTCCAAAAATAAGCTAAAAATATACCTATTCAAAAAAGCAGATAAGAATTCACTTGACGCCTTCCTGAGAGACAATCTCCACTCATTCCAAATTAATAATATAAGTGTAGACCAGATGTGGCTTGAATTCAAAGACAGTATCGGCAGCAATTGAGAGATTTATACCAAAAAAATTAACAAACGACGGAGCTGATCCTCCTTGGTACACAAAACGGGTCAGAATACTGTTGCAGAAACAACGAACCAAACAATGCCCTCTTTGCGCGATAGCAATGGAGATACTATCGAAGACAGAGCTGCCAGCAGAGGTACTAAACACAGCCTTCAGAAATGCCTTCATAAAAGAAGACGAAGTAAATATTCCAGAATTTGAATCAAGAACAGCTGCCAGCATGAGTAACTCAGAAGTGAATATCCTCGGAGTAGTGAAGCATCTTAAATCACTTGATAAAAGCAAGTCTTCTGGTCCAGACTGTATACCAGTTAGGTTCCTTTAAGAGTATGCAGATGCATTAGCTCCATACTTAACAATCATAAACAACCGTTCGCTCGACGAAAGATCCCTACACAAAGACTGGAAACTTGCACAGGTCACACCAACATTCAAGAATGGTAGTAGAAGTAATCCACTTAATTACAGGCCCATATCGTTGACGTCGATATGCGGCAGGAATCTGGAACATATATTGTGTGAGAAAGTTACGAATTACCTCGAAGAAAACGGACTATTGACACACTGTCAACATGGGTTTAGAAAACATCATTCTTGTGAAACAGAACTAGCTCTTTATTCGCATGAAGTGCTGGGTGCTATTGATAAGGGATTTCAGATCGATTCCGTATTTCTGGATTTCCGGAAGGCTTTTGACACTGTACCACACAAGCGGCTCGTAGTGAAATTGCATGCTTATGGAATATCGTCTCAGTTATGTGACTGGATTCGTGATATCCTGTCAGAGAGGTCACAGTTCGTAGTCGTCGAGTAAAACAGAAGTGATTTCTAACGTTCCCCAAGGTAGTGTTACAGGCCCTTTGCTGTTCCCTATCTGAGCAGCCGTCTTAGGTTGTTTGCAGATGACGCTGTCGTTTATCGACTAATAAAGTCAACAAATTGCAAAACGATTTCGAAAAGATATCTGAATGGTGCGAAAATTGGCAGTTGATCCTAAAAAACGAAAAGTGTGAGGTCATTCACGTAAGTGCTAAAAGGAATCAATTGAAGTTCGGTTACATTATAAATCAGTCAAAGCTAAGGCCCGTAATGCAACTAAATACCTAGGAATTACAATTACGAACGTTACACTATAAATCAGTCAAATCAACGCCGTAATTCAACTTAATACCTAGGAATTACAATTACGAACATGTTAAACTGGAAGGAACACACAGAAAATGTTGTGGGTAAGGCTAACCAAAGACTGCGTTTTATTGGCAGGACGCTTGGAAAATATACCACATCTACTAAGAGACTGCCAACAGTACGCTTGTCCGTCCTCTTTCATAATACTGATGCTCGGTGTGGGATCCTTACCAGATAGGATTGACGGAGTACATCGAAAAAGTTCAAAGAAGGGCAGCACGTTTTGCATTATCGCGAAATATGGGAGAGTGTCACTGAAATTATACAGGGTTTGGGCTCGACATCATTAAAACAAAGGCGTTTTCGTTGCGACGGAATCTCCTCATGAAATTACAATCACCAACTTTCTCCTTCGAATGTGAAAATATTTTGTTGACACCGACCTACATAGGGAGAAAGTATCACCATGATAAAATAAGGGAAATCACAGCTCGTACGGAAAGATATAGGTGATCGTTCTTTCCGCGCGTTATACGAGATTACAATAATAGAGCATTGTGAAGGTGGTTCGAGGAACCCTCTGCCATGCAGTTTAATGTGATTTGCAGAGTGTCCATGTAGATGTAGATGCATACAACTGAGGAGCAGGTCAGAGACGATGACTGTATCGCAAGGCAGCATCTGTGAGTCAATGGCTTGTGATCAGCAACAATCCTGAAATGAACTGTCCTGGCCAGAGCTCCGACCTCAGCCCAATGGAACACGTTTGGATCGGGTTAGAATGTCGACTTCATTCCAAACTGCCAGTGTCCAACATCACTACCTTCTTGTGGGAGAATTAGCTCCACAGACGTTGAGATGCCTCACTGAAAGTAATCCCAGCGGAGTGCAAGCAACCATAAACGCAAAGGGTGGACACTCCCTGTATTCACATCCACTAATAGGTGTCCGGATACTGTTGATCAGATAATGTAATTTACCAGAGGCTTTGTTTTAATACCATATTTTACGAACTATAAGACACACTTTTTTCTTCGAAAACTTTCCTCCAAAATTCAGCTGCGTCATATACTTGAAATGATTATAAAAACGACCAGTGTTTGATTTAAAATTCCCGGCAGTCTTACAAAGGCCGCATATTGGATGCCGCGGGAACCCTGTCTCTAGCTACATCTACATCTACATACATACTCCGCTAGCCATCGACCGGTGTGTGGCGGAGGGCGCTACTCGCGCCAAAGTCATATTTTCCCCGCTCTGTTCCGCTCGTGGATAGCGCGAGGGAAAAACGACTGTCTGAACGCCTCAGTATGAGCTCTAATTTCCCTTATCTTTGAATGGTGATCATTGCCTGATTTGAAAGTTGGAGGTAATAATATATGCTCTACATCCTTGGCGAAGACCGGATTTTGGAATTTATTGAGCAGCCCCTTCGTTTAGCGCGTCGTCTGTCTGCAACTGTATTCCACTTCAAACTTTCTATGAGATTTGTAACTCTCTCGCGATGGGTAAATGTACGAGGCACAAATCTTGTCGCTCTTCTTTGGACCATCTCAATCTCTTGAATCAGACCCAACTGGTAAAGGTCCCATACAGACGAACAATACTGTAAGACTGGACGAACTAAAGTATTGTAAGCAATTTCCCTTAGGACTGCATCGCTTCAGGATTCTACCAATAAACCGCAATCTAGAGTTCTCCTTACCCGTTACTTGTGTACTCTGATCGTTCCAAAATTTGTTCAAATGGCTCTGAGTACTATGGGACTTAACAAATGGTTCAAATGGCTCTGAGCACTATGGGACTTAACATCTGTGGTCATCAGTCCCCTAGAACTTAGAACTACTTAAACCTAATTAACCTAAGGACATCACACACATCCATGACCGAGGTAGGATTCGAACGTGCGACCGTAGCGGTCACGCGGTTCCAGACTGAGGCGCCTAGAACCGCACGGCCACACCGGCCGGCCGGGACTTAACATCTGAGGTCATCAGTCCCCTAGAACTACTTAAACCTAACTAAGCTGAGGACGACACACACATCCATGCCCGCGGCAGGATTCGAACCTGCGACCGTAGCTGTCTCGCGGTTCCAAACTGAAGCGCCTAGAACCGCTCGGCCACTCCGGCCGGCTCTGATCGTTCCATTTGAGATCATTTCAGATAGTCACACCCAGATACTTGACGGATGTTACCGCTTCCAAAGACTGGGCAATTATTTTGTACACTAATGAGTATTTTCGCCTTGTTATACACAGTAGGTTACACTTACTAATATTGAGAGATAACTGCCAGTCATTACACCACGCATTAATTTTCTGCAAATTTTGATTGATTTGTTCACAACGTTCGTGTGATACTACTTTCCTGTAGACTACAGCATCATCAGCAAACAGCCTAATGCCGCTGTCAATACTATCAACCAGATTGTTTATGTAAATCATAAAAAGCAGCGGACCGATTACGCTGCCTGGGGCACACCTGATGTTACACTTGTTTCTGTTGAAGTCTCCCCATTGAGGACGACATGCTGCTCTCTGTCCGTTGGAAAACTTTTATCCAGCCGCATATGTCATCGGATAGACCGTAAGCGCGCACTTTTTTGAGCAAGCGGCAGTGCGAAACTGAGTCGAACACCTTTCGAAAGTCGAGGAATATGGCATGAATCTGGCAGCCGGAATCCAGAGCTTGTTGTACATCATGCACAAAGAGGGCCAGCTGTGTCTCGCATGACCGCTGCTTCCTAAAACCGTGCTGGTTTCTGCATCAACATCTACATCTACGTGATTACTCTGCAATTCACATTTAAGTGCTTGGCAGAGGGTTCATCGAACCACTATCATACTATCCCTCTACCATTCCACTCCCGAACAGCGCGCGGGAAAAACGAACACCTAAACCTTTCTGTTCGAGCTCTGATTTCTATTATTTTATTTTGATGATCATTCCTGTCTGTGTAGGTTGGGCTCAACAAAATATTTTCGCATTCGGAAGAGAAAATTGGTGACTGGAATTTCGTAAATAGATCTCGCCGCGACGGAAAACGTTTTTGCTTTAATGACTACTATCCCAACTCGCGTATCATATCTGCCACACTCTCTCCCCTATTACGTGATAATACAAAACGAGCTGCCCTTTTTTGCAACCTATCGATGTCCTCCGTCAATCCCACCCGGTAAGGATCCCACACCGCGCAGCAATATTCTAACAGAGGACGAACGAGTGTAGTGTAAGCTGTCTCTTTAGTGGACTTGTTGCATCTTCTAAGTGTCCTGCCAATGAAACGCAACCTTTGGCTCACCTTCTCCACAATATTATCTATGTGGTCTTTCCAACTGAAGTTGTTCGTAATTTTAACACCCAGGTACTTAGTTGAATTGAAGCCTTGAGAATTGTACTATTTATCGAGTAATTGAATTCCAACGGATTTATTTTGGAACTCATGTGGATCACCTCACACTTTTCGTTATTTAGCGTCAACTGCCACCTGCCGCACCATAGAGCAATCTTTTCTAAATCGCTTTGCAACTAATACTGGTCTTCGGATGACCTTACTAGACGGTAAATTACAGCATCATCTGCGAACAACCTAAGAGAACTGCTCAGATTGTCACCCAGGTCATTTATATAGATCAGGAACAGCAGAGGTCCCAGGACGCTTCCCTGGGGAACACCTTATATCACTTCAGTTTTACTCTATGATTTGCCGTCTATTACTACGAACTGCGACCTTCCTGACAGGAAAGCACGAATCCAGTCGCACAACTGAGACGATACCCCATGGGCCCTCAGCTAGATTAGAAATCGCTTGTGAGGAACGGTGTCAAAAGCTTTCCGGAAATCTAGAAATACGGAGTTGCACAAGAATGATGTTTTCTGAAACCATGCTGATTACGTATCGTTCCCTTCGAGGTGATTCATAGTGTTTGAATACAGTATATGCTCCAAAACCCTACTGCAAACCGACGTAAATGACATAGGTCTGTAGTTCGATGGATTACTCCTACTACCCTTCTTAAACACTGGTGCGACCTGCGCAATTTTCCAATCTGTAGGTACAGATCTATCGGTGGGCGAGCGGTTGTATATGATTGCTAAGTAGGGAGCTATTGTATCAGCGTAATCTGAAAGGAACCTAATCGGTATACAATCTGGACCTGAAGACTTGCCCGTATAAAGCGATTTGAGTTGCTTCGCAACCCCTATCTACTTCTAAGAAACATGCTAGCAGTTGTTCGTGGCCGGCCGAAGTGGCCGTACGGTTCTAGGCGCTGCAGTCTGGAACCGCGAGACCGCTACGGTCGCAGGTTCGAATCCTGCCTCGGGCATGGATGTGTGTGATGTCCTTAGGTTAGTTAGATTTATGTAGTTCTAAGTTCTAGGGGACTGATGACCTTAGAAGTTGAGTCCCATAGTGCTCAGAGCCATTTGAACCATTTTTTAGTTGTTCGTGTTTCAAATTCTGGAATATTCCATTCGTCTTCCCTGGTGAAGGAATTTCGGAAAACTGCGTTCAATAACTCCGCTTTAGCGGCACAGATGTCTAGAAAAGTCATTACGTCTGAACACAAAATATGTTCCATGATTCTACAACAAATCGATGTCAGTGAAATTGGTCGGTAATTATATGCATCCGATTTTCTACGCTATTTATAGATTGCTATGACCTGGGTCTACTTCCAGTCCCGTGAAAGTATGTGGCAACAATGGATTCAGCAGGCAGCAGCAGTGCACCAAGGCGACAAACGTGGGTTGCTGGGATTTACAAGCTTGCTAACACTGTCTGCCTCTCGTGGTCTAGTGGCTAGCATTGCTGCCTCTGAATCACAGGGTCCCGGGTTGGGGATATTCTTTACTCGGGGACTGGTTGTTCCACATAGTTTCAACGTCATCATTCTTGACAGTGGCTATATTGGATTGAGTAAGTATTGGACTGTATCAAAATTGGGATTCTGTACGGGCGCTGATGACCGCGCAGTTGAGCGCTTCACAAACCAACCATCATCATCATTACTGTCTCCCTCCCGCCCGCCATAACAAATATATATAAATGACCTAGTAGATAGTGTCGGAAGTTCCATGCGGCTTTTCGCGGATGATGCTGTAGTATACAGAGAAGTTGCAGCATTAGAAAGTTGCAGCCAAATGCAGGAAGATCTGCAGCGGATAGGCACTTGGTGCAAGGAGTGGCAGCTGACCTTTAACATAGACAAATGTAATGTATTGCGAATACATAGAAAGAGGGATCCTTTATTGTATGATTATATGATAGCGGAACAAATACTGGTAGCAGTTACTTATGTAAAATGTCTGGGAGTATGCGTGCGGAACGATTTGAAGTGGAATGATCATATAAAAGTAATTGTTGGTAAGGCAGGTACCTGGTTGAGATTCATTGGGAGAGTCCTTAGAAAATGTAGTCCATCAACAAAGGAGGTGGCTTACAAAACACTCGTTCGACCTATACTTGAGTATTGCTCATCAGTATGGGATCCGTACCAGGTCGGGTTGACGGAGGAGATAGAGAAGATCCAAAGAAGAGCGGCGCGTTTCGTCACAGTGTTATTTGCTAAGCGTGCTAGCGTTAAGGAGATGTTTAGCAAACTCAAGTGGCAGACTCTGCAAGAGAGGCGCTCTGCATCGCGGTGTAGCTTGCTGTCCATGTTTCGAGAGGGTGCGTTTCTGGATGAGGTATCGAATATATTGCTTCCCCCTACTTATACCTCCAGACGAGATCACGAATGTAAAATTAGAGAGATTCGAGCGCGCACGGAGGCTTTCCAGCAGTCGTTCTTCCCGCGAACCATACGCGACTGGAACAGAAAAGGGAGATAATGACAGTGACACGTATTGTGCCCTCCGCCACACACCGTTGGTTGGCTTGCGGAGTATAAATGTAGATGTAGATGTAGATGTAGAACCCAGAAGGTTGTCTAGCCTATGGTCCGTCACTGCAGTCTACGGTGCCAGTGAACTTCAACTGGTAGTCATTTGTGTCATCGGTAACGGTACAATATTTTTGTTAGTAGCTAGTTCGACAATGAACTGTGACAGAAGCCCGAATAACGAGGGACTGATGTACCAGGACAAGTATTGAAACTATGAGATAGTTCGTTGATCATGGTTAAGCACTAGCCGAAATCTAGATTTGCTTTAATGAAACCTGAAAGAAAAGGGAGACTGATTGCTGTGCTCCATCATTTTGAAATGAATTACTATCTCTACAACCGTCCGCTACGCACATATTATACTCAGAAGCCACTAAACAGTCCTTGAGAGCGTCACATATTTTCCGGCAGTATGTTAATTGAGATATATTTCGAAAGGACAGAGTATGCATCATAAAACAGCGTAATATAAAAACAAACAAAATTGTAAGGTGGCAAAGCGTTAACGTGATTTTCGTATTACGACAAAGTATTCACCACAAAAAAGCGGAAGGCTGCATTTAAAAGTTAAACCAAAAAGGCAAGGAAGTAGAATCCAAGCGGCGGAAATGAAATTGCTAAGAAGTTAAGGGCTGTACAAGACTAGACAGACTAAGAAACGACGGCCGGCCTTAGTGGCCGAGCGGTTCTAGGCGCTACAGTCTGGAACCGCGCAACAGATACGGTCGCAGGTTCGAATCCTGCCTCGGGCATGGATGTGTGTGATGTCCTTAGGTTAGTTAGGTTTAAGTAGTTCTAAGTTCTAGGGGACTGATGACCTCAGAAGTTAAGTCCCATAGTGCTCAGAGCCATTTGAACAAAGAAACAACGACATCAAGCAGGTCTTCGTATTAAAAATGAGCAGCTGAAGTCTAATCCTACGGTCGCAGGTTCGAATCCTGCCTCGGGCATGGATGTCTGTGATGTCCTTAGGTTAGTTAGGTTTAAGTAGTTCTAAGTTCTAGGGGACTGATGACCTCAGAAGTTAAGTCCCATAGTGCTCAGAGCCATTTGAACCAAGAAACGACGACATCAAGCAGGTCTTCGTATTAAAAATGAGCAGCTGAAGTCTAATCGACTGAGCTGGCAAGAAAAGAGTGTCAGATTGAAAACTACCAAAATAACTCTTAAATTTCAAACTTTAAGGTACAACATCCATAAGAGGACCAAGAAAAATATAGTTGGATACTCAGAAACCGGAATGAGTCTATGACCTAGAGCATGATGAAACAAGAAGAAGAAGGAAGAGGAGGAGAAAAAGAAGAAGAAAAAGAATAAAAGTAACCAGTACAATATGCGTACGTAACAGGCCATTTCGTAGAACGTTATGTCAACCATGGAAGAAAAGCGTTTCTGAAGAAGAGAAATTTTTTAACGTCGAGTATAGATTTAAATGTCAGGAAGTCTTTCTTGAAAGTATCTGTATGGAGCGTAGCCATGTATGGAACTGAGAAAGGGGGATAAACAGATTAGACAAAAAGAGAATAGAAGCTTTAGGAATGAGGTGCTGCAGAAGAATGCTGAAAATTAGATGGGTCGATCACATAACTAATGAGGAGTTACTGAATAGAATTGGGGAGAAGACAAATTTGTGGAACAACCTGACTAGAAGAAGGGATCGGTTGGTAGGACACATTCTGAGACATCAGGGGATCACCAGTTTAGTACTGGAGGGAAGCCTGTGTGGGAGTGGGTGGGGGGGGAGGGGGGGGAGGAAGAAATCTTAGAGGGAAACCAAGAGATGAATGCAGTAAGCAGATTCAGAAGTATATAGGTTGCAGTAGGTGCTCGGAGACGAAGAGGCTTGCACAGGACAGAGTAGCACTGAAAACCAAATCAAGAACAACAGTGTTTATGCAGATATTGCAGTCCAACTTTCCTCCAAAATTCGGCTGCGTGATTTAAAATTCCCGCCAGTCTTAAAAAGGCCCTATGTTGGATGGCGCGGGAAACCTGTCTCTAGCTACATCTACATCTACATACATACTCCGCTAGTCATCCAGCGGTGTGTGGCGGAGGGCACAATTCGCGCCAAAGTCATATTCCCCTCCTCTCTTCCACTCGCGGATCGCGCTAGGGAAAAACGACTGTCTGAACGCCTCAGTACGAGCTCTAATTTCCCTTATCTCTGAATGGTGATCATTGCGCGATTTGAAACTTGTTGGTAATGATATATCCTCCACATCCTCGGTGAAGATCGGATTTCCGAATTTAGTGAGCAGCCCCTTCCGTTTAGCGCGTCGTCTATCTGCAAGTGTGTCCCACTTCAAACTTTCTATGGGATTTGTAACGCTCTCGCGGTGGCTAAATGTATCAGTCACGAATCTTGCCGCTCTTCTTTGGACCTTTTCAATCTCTTGAATCAGACCCAACTAGTAAGGGTCCCACACAGACGGACAATTAAGACTGGACGAACTAACGTATTGTAAGTTATTTCCTTTGTTGAAGGACTCCATCGCTTCGGGATTCTACCAATCCACCGTAATCTATTCGCCTTACCCGTTACTTGTGTAATCTGATCATTCCATTTGAGATCACTTCGAATAGTCACACCCAGATACTTGACGGATGTTAGCGCTTCCGACGACTGGACATTTATTTTGCACTCGTACATTAATGGGGATATTCGCCATGTTATACACAGTAGGTTACACTTATACTAATATTGAGAGATAACTGCCGGTCACTACACCACGCATTTATTTTCTGCAAATCGTCATTGATTTGCTCACAACGTTCGTGTGATACTACTTTCCTGTAGGCTACAGCATCATCGGCAAACAGCCTAATGCCGCTGTCAATACCATCAACCAGATTGTTTATGTAAATCGTAAAAAAAAACACCTGATGTTACACTTGTTTCTGTTGAAGTCTCCCCATTGAGGACGACATGCTGCTCTCTGTCCGTTAGAAAACTTTTATCCAGCCGCGTATGTCATCGGATAGGCCGTAAGCGCGCACTTTTTTGAGCAAGCGGCAGTGCGAAACTGAGTCGAACACCTTTCGAAAGTCGAGGTATATCGCATGAACCTGGCAGCCGGAATCCAGAGCCTGTTGTATATCATGCACAAAGAGGGCCAGCTGTGTCTCGCATGACCACTACTTCCTAAAACCGTGCTGATTTCTGCAGATGTCCAGAAAAGTCATTACGTCTGAACACAAAATATGTTCCATGATTCTACAACAAATCAATGTTAGTGAAATTGGTCGGTAATTATGTGCATCCGATTTTCTGCGCTTTTTATGGATTGCTAGGACCTGGGCCTTCTTCCAGTCCCGTGAAACTATGTGGCAACAATGGATTCAACAGGCAGCAGCAGTATTGGACTGTATCAAAATTGGGACTCTGTACGGGCGCTGATGACTGCGCAGTTGAGCGCCCCACAAACCAACCATCATTATCATCATTACTGTCCCCCTCCCGCCCGTCATAACAAACCCAGAACGCAGTCTAGCCTATGGTCCGTCACTGCAGTCTACGGTACCAGTGAACTTCAACTGGTAGTGATTTGTGTCATCAGTAACGGTTCAATATTCTTGTTAGCAGCTAGTTCGACAATGAACTGTGACAGCCCAAAGAACGAGGGACTGATGTACCAGGACAAGTACTGAAACTATGAAATAGTGCATTGATAATAGCTAAGCACTATCTGAGGTGTGGGATTGATCTGAGACGTTGTTATTCTGCGCAATGGATTAATCTGAGCTGTTCCCTTTACCCTGTGGCTCCTGCAAGATGCAATTTCCACTTCCACACTACTACAGAAGTCCGACAGACGCTCCTAACGTTCTAAAGAGAAATGCCTGAAAAACTTTCAGCAATAAATGTCTTCTGGAGTCGTCCGCTGTAAGGAAATGACACAAAAATTCACAAAATTTCTTATGTAACTAGTGGAATACTTGGGTACTGGAGTAGTGCTAGTTCGTGTAAGAAAAACATGAAACTAACGAAAGTTATTATTTATTTTGCAAAAATTCTGAGAAATCACAATGACACTTTTAGTTATGAATTAAACAAGTTATATCCTGGTTCTTTTCGGAATGTGAAGTTACCTCTCAAGGATAAGATTCGCTAATGAAATTTCTACACAAAGTTTAAGATGCTTGTTGCCTTGGCAGAATGGCTGAGAGGCACGCCTACTCAACTTGAATAATTATCCTTTAGAATGTTGCTAGGTACGGTTGAGGCTGTCACGTGTGAAATGCAGTGAAGTGTACTGTTGTGGAGAAAATATGGGGCTCGCAGTAGCTGTAGCGCACAATACCGTAAGCGGTGATGACTGTTGTCTGTGCCGCTCGCTGCTGACAAATAAGATAACTCTCGTTCTATCTGGATTAACCTTCGCCAATCAAACTCTCCCTACACCTTGATGAAGTCAAGGATTCCTATTCGCCCCTAGTCTAACTATTGGCGTGGTACACTGGTCAGATAACCAGTCCACCGTGATGCCACTCAAAATTCGCTTGCAGGCGTTTAACTATAACTCTGTCCGTTCACACCGCACAATAAGTGTGTCGGCCAACACAGTGAACAATGCTTAATCGCAAGGACTCAATACAGAGTAGCCCTTTGATTCACTCTCGACAGAGGTGCTCTCCCAGTGAAGTACTGAGGAAAGACTTGTTCCTCGCTCTTTCGAGTACACGTCCGAGTGCGCACACTCTCATTACTTGTTCTCGCTCCAAGAGCAACAACGGAACCACCTCTCCACGCCAGACGTGAAGGAGTATATCTTTCGGTCTCTTCCATTATTCCTTCAGCTCAAGGCGTCAGAATTATCGTCTGCCAATCAGCATTGCTCTTCTAAAATGGGTGAATGACGTTTCGTTTAAGGCGACCACTCCAGAAACTTGTAGCTTTGACGTTTGGCGTTTGCTGTCTCCCTGCGAAAGTCTCTGAAACTGCGTGCTATGTGTAAAGAATGTGTAGGCTGGCCACTCCCACACAATGTAGCGGAATTTGCTTATAAGCTGAACACGGGGTCATTCCCCCTTCTCACTCGGCCCCCATGCTGTCCGCTCCACGGGTGGTCACCAGCCAACATAGGCTGGGTCGTCCTCTGAAGGGACTGGCATCCCGTTGTGCGGCCTCTCTCCCGAACTAAAAGCTCCTGTGACCGTCGTGTCTGGAATGTATGTGTGCACACCAGCCTCGAGTATTTCAACCACGGTGCGCTCACTTGTCAATTGCATATCGTTTACATAAATTCATACCACATTGATTTTATCTTATCAAGTTCGGGTTCGAATGAAGCATCTCGATGTGCGGAATATGATTGCGACGGCGGAACGTGTAAGCAATGAAGGTCAGGAGACTGCGACATCTGACAACTAGCCGAAATCTAGATTTGCTTTCATAAAATCTGAAAGAAAAGGGAGACTGGTTGCTGTGCTCCATCATTTTGAAATGAATTACTATCTCTACTACAAGAAAAAATCTTAGAGGGAAATCAAAAGATGAATGCAGTAAGCAGTTCAGAAGTATATAGGTTGCAGTAGCTACTCGGAGACGAAGAGGCTTGCACAGGACAGAGTAGCACTGAAAACCAAATCAAGAACAGTGTTTATGCGGATATTGCAGTCCAACACTTTGGAAAATTATTCCGTAGATCTTCAACATTAGATGACCTTAGTTACCTGGCCACTGTTAAGTTAATCCTGTAGTTGTTTAATGGCATTTAAATCAGGTGACTAACTTGGCTAAATTATATTCTTACATTCCACACGCATTTATCTTTTCTATTTACATATCCTCTGCACAATTTAGAAGCATGTTCTGATCATTGTCCTGCTGCAGAAAAAATCCAAGCCCAGTGTGGGGTGCATACTGTAAGACCTTCAGTACACACACCATCAGATTATTTGACTTGTCGCTCTAACAAAGTAGGCGAGTGTCAGCAATATGTCTCTTGGTCTTATCGTGGCCTGTTTATCTTCTGTTGTTAGGTCAGACGATAGAAATGCCACTTGCACACTTAGAGTAGCAGATTGACAGTGACCAACTTTAAACAGAACTTGATTAATTTTCACACACATTTATTAAAATAATAACAAGTATAAAAATTACTTAACTTGGTTCTGGATGCTATTTACAATTGACAATCTGAAGTTCCTTTCGTATTGGTACGTTAATTTTATTCTCACATATATTTCTGATACTTGACCAAAGTGTCTATACATTTATCTTCATGGCTATGTACAGCAATATGGTATTCGTATGAGACCCAGACTGAAACTTGACTATAGACTGGTGCAGACAAATGCAGACTGGTGCAGACAAATGCAGACTGACTAATCGGAGGTCTGTGCACTCGTTGTAATACCTCGCGCATTCATGTATCACTGCACGAGTGTGATCCACGAGGAGAAAAGGTTCTATGTTAGCAACAATCTCATTGGCTGTGTTACATATTAATAAGCGGATCGGCGGAAGCAGAATTTGGTCCGTCTCTATGGCAGCGCCATCTCGTAGTGCGGAGATGGACGAGCGCTGCGCCTGCGCTGTTGTGCTTAGCGGGGCGCGCTCTAGTGGGAAAGTTGTGTACGCGCTGACTACGCGGAACTATGTACACAACACCCAGTAACTCTCTTCTCAAATGGGACTGCGTTATTGATCGGTACCCTGTGATATCTTTCCTTCTTTCATGTTCCAGTAATTCTCACTAGATCACCCACTTTATCACGCACAAAACATTCACACACCGCAACCGACCCTCCACCGTTCTTAATCGTTGGCCTCACACCCTGACACTCCATACGTTCCCCACAAAGTCGACGAACAATCATTCAACTATGGCTTCCAAATACTTCAGACTTATATTCGCCAGAGAATAGTACCTTGGACCATTGCTGCAAGCTCCACCTTTTATGTTGGTATTCCCACTGCAATCATTTCACCTTAGTCTGTTTGCACAATAAGGGTTTTTTGGCCGCTATGTGGTCCTTTAAACCTCGCTCGCGAAGACGGTGTTAAACTGCTGAGACAGAGATTGAGACTGCCCGTGTACTATTTACTTCCTCGCGAATTTCAGATGTAGTACAATTCCTCTGGCATTTACTCTTTACATACATGAACTGATTTGCCTTGTAAGATGTTGGGCTCTTGCAGATGGCGACACACTTGCTTTGGCATCAATTTGCTTGAACCGCTGCAATGTATACACCACTGTAGACTGGACTACACCAAATGTTGTCCTACTCGAACAGCCTTGCTGATGGAGAGCTACAATCACAGCATGTTCTTCAATTCCAGTCTCCTGCTACTGTCCCAATAGGAGGTAACACGGTATGTACCTGACTAGATGTACAAACACAATCTACCGTAAACTAATGCAAACTGGTTGCTACACATATAGCTGAAGGACTAAGGCCTATCCGAATGGATCCTCTTCAGCATTGCTTTACGCAAACAACCAGTCAAATATCGGGTGATCAAAAAGTCAGTATAAATTTTAAAACTTGATAAATCATGGAATAATGTAGATAGAGAGGTAAAAGTTGGAATGACATGGGGTTTTATTAGAACAAAAAAAAGTCCACAAAATGTCCGACAGATCTCTTGCGCGCGTCCTTTGGTGATGATCGCGTGCTCAGCCGCCACTTTCGTCATTCTTGGCCTCCCAGGTAGCCAGACCTCAGTCCGTGCGATTATTGGCTTTGGGGTATCGTGTATCGTGATCCACCGACATCTCTAGGGATGCTGAAAGACAACATCCGACGACAATGCCTCACCGTAACTCCGGACATGCTTTACAGTGTAGTTCACAACATTATTCCTCGACTACAGCTATTGTTGAGGAATGATGGTGGACATATGGAGCATTTCCTGTCAAGAACATCATCTTTGCATTGTCTTACTGTTGTGTTGGCAGAAGAGCCAACACCGTGTTACTAGTGGAGGCCGAAATGCACGCGTTTTAGCTCATGCAGGCTGGCGTGAGGAAGGAAGGCCTATACTGACGTGAGGTCTGGAACATGAGAAGGAATTACAATTCAGAAAGTAGACGGAATTAGTTTGATAACTTTAATCCATTAATGATGAACGTCGGTCTTGACGGTACATGATTCACAATATTATCTGTTCAGGATACATCGTAACTGAATACGGCGCCTTGCTAGGTCGTAGCAATTGATGTAGCTGAAGGCTATGCTAAACTGTCGTCTCTGCAAATGAGAGCGTATGTAGGCAGTGAACCATCGCTAGCAAAGTCGGCTGTACCACTGGGGCGAGTGCTAGGGAGTCTCTCTAGACTAAGACCTGCCGTGTGGCGGCGCTCGGTCTGCAATCACTGATAGTGCCGACACGCAGGTCCGACGTATACTAACGGACTGCGGCCGATTTAAGGGCTACCACCTAACAAGTGTGGTGTCTGGCGGTGACACCACACTTACTTTGTTATGCTAATTATTGCTATTCTGATCAGATGAAGCGCCATCTGTCGGACATTTTTTGAACTTTTGTGTTTTTCGGTTCTAATAAAACCCCATGTCATTCCAAGTATGTGTGTCAATTTGTACTCCTCTATCTACATTATTCCGTGATTTATTCAGTTTTCAAATTTATACTGACTTTTTGATCACCCGGTACATAACAGCCGCGCGGAGTGGCCGAGCGGTTTGAGGCGCTCTGTGACGAACTGCGCGGCCCCTCCCGCCGGAGGTTCGAGTCCTCCCTGGGGCATGGAAGTTTGTGTTGTTCTTAGCATAAGTTAGTTTACGTAGTGTGTAAGACTAGGGACCGATGACCTCAACAGTTTGGTCCCTTCGGAATTCAGACACATATAACATTTTTTTGAAATACAAAACAGGGGCGCTTAGTCTTTATATGTTTATGCTCGGTTTGTTATCAGAATGGGGGCGTGATGGAATATTCAAAACGAAATCCTTGCTTTAAACACAAATCCTTAGTTATGATAGGTGATCGAAAACTTTTGAACGCTACTCTACTTGTTTGCTGCTGACCGATGGAGAACAGCAAATGTCACCTGATCGTCATTCTGTTTCAGGAAAAGTGTGTCGCGACTACGTCTGCTGGTGTTCCAGCTGCCCTTGGTGCAGTGGCTGCTGTACGTCATCATTTTCGTCATGGTTGCTGAGGACAAGGTGAGCAAAGCTCTTCAGTACCTACTGGGAGTTCAAGCACACTGATGGAAATGAGTGTTACACCACGATGCACCAGTCCGATGTTCATCAAACTTTCTGGAAATGTTCTTTGTGTAACTGGTATCAAATGATTAAACTTACATTCGATTTGGGAATAGGGTCCAAAATCAAGCGCGTGAATCATAAAGGCACTATTCCAGTCGTTGAGGGATCGAAGAAGACAGCCTTCGATTGTCATCTTTCTTGCCGTGGCTAAAACCCTCGCTGTCTCAGTTCGTGAAGGCTGCTGTATATGTCTTCCAATCACGTGCCAGGTTTACTACACTACTGGCCATTAAAATTGCTACACCACGAAGATGACGTGCTACAGACGCGAAATTTAACCGACAGGAAGAAGATGCTGTGATATGCAAATGATTAGCTTTTCAGATCATTCACACAAGGTTGGCGCCGGTGGCGACACCTACAACGTGCTGACATGAGGAAAGTTTCCAACCGATTTCTCATACACAAACAGCAGTTGACCGTCGTAGTACGGTGAAACGTTGTTGTGATGCCTCGTGTAAGGAGGAGAAATGCGTACCATCACGTTTCCGACTTTGATAAAGGTCGGATTGTAGCCTATCGCGATTGCGGTTTAGCATATCGCGACTTGCTGCTCGCATTGGTCGAGATCCAATGATTGTTAGCAGAATATGGAATCGGCGGGTTCAGGAGGGTAATACGGAACGTCGTGCTGGATCCCAACGGCCTCGTATCACTAGCAGTCGAGATGACAGGCATCTTATCCGCATGGCTGTAATGGATCGTGCAGCCAAGTCTCGATCCCTGAGTCAACAGATGGGGATGTTTGCAAGACAACAACCATACGCTCTAACAGTTCGACGACGTTTGCAGCAGCATGGACTATCAGCTCGGAGACCATGGCTGCGGTTACCCTAGACGCTGCATCACAGACAGGAGCGCCTGCGATAGTGTACTCAACGACGAAACTGGGTGCACGAATGGCAAAACGTCATTTTTTCGGATGAATCCAGGCTCTGTTTACAGCATCATGATGGTCGCCTCCGTGTTTGGCGACATCGCGGTGAACGCACATTGGAAGCTTGTATTCGTCATCGCCATACTGGCGTATCATCCGGCGTGATGGTATGGGGTGCCATTGGTTACACATCTCGGTCACCTCTTGTTCGCACTGACGGCACTTTGAACAGTGGACGTTACATTTCAGATGTATTACGACCCGTGGCTCTACCCTTCATTCGATCATTGCGAAACCCTACATTTCAGAAGGATAATGCACGACTGCATGTTTCAGGTCCTGTACGGGCCTTTCTGGATACAGAAAATGTTCGACTGCCGCCCTGGCCAGCACATTCTCCAGATCTCTCACCAACTGAAAACGTCTGGTCAATGGTGGCCGAGCAACTAGTTCGTCACAATACGCCAGTCAATACTTTTGATGATCTGTGGTATCGTATTGAAGCTGGACGGACAGCTGTACCTGTACACGCCATCCAAGCTCTGTTTGATTCAGTGCCCAGGCGTATCAAGGCCGTTATTACGGCCAGAGGTAGTTGTTCTGGGTACTGATTTCTCAGGATCTATGCACCCAAATTGCGTGAAAATATAATCACATGTCAGTTCTAGTATAATATATTTGTCCAATGAATACCCATTTATCATCTGCGTTTCTTCTTGGTGTAGCAATTTTAATGGCCAGTAGTGTATATACGTGACAGACCGGTCAGGCCAATCAAGGACCCGTACATTCTTCAAGGCAACTGTTTTTTGAACCGCAGCGGGGTCTTGCGTTATCTTGGGATTATGACGTTAGGTACCCTGGCCATGAAAGGTATCACAACAGCGTTTATCATTCTTGCCACGTAAAGGCGAGCATTCAGCCTCCCTTCAACAATCACAAAATCTGCCCTATTGTCATATCCAGTAGCTCGCCACACCATTCCAGGAGTTGGAGAGGGGTGGGCCTCGAGAATCGTAACTTCGTGTGAGAACTGTGGTAGGGAAAGTGAATGGTCGACTTCGGTTTATTGGGAAGATTTTAGGAAAGAGTGCAGAAGCGACCGGACACAGGGCGCTGGTGCGACCTATTCTTGAGTACTGATCGAGGGTTTGGGATCGGTACCAGGTCGGATTAAAGAAATTCGTTGAAACAGATTAGGGGCGGGTTGCTTCTGAAGACATCGTTATTTGCGATAGATATATATTTATCTTGTTTTTTCCCTTTTTCCGTCTGTTCATATGTCTTTGATGTTGTAGCGCATTTTTCGTTTGTCCTGTAATACAGAGATAAAAGTTGTTTTCTAGATGTAATATGTAACGGGAAATTATTTCTCTTTTGTAAGTAGATAAATATGTTTAGAGTTTATTGATTGTGGAAAGCTATAATTTTTTTTGTTTATCGTTTACTGTAATAAGTTTGGTAGAAAATAGTTGTGTAAAGATATATGTAATTTACTTTGATGTTTTATAAACTGTGGGCGAGAGTATTGAGAGAGCAATATCGATAGTCGATCCAACAAAGCGGGTGTGTTGTTGGGTAGCTAGAGAGGCGGACACATGTTTTACTGTGGGTGTCGTGACTTTTACGAGCTGGTGAAGATTGTGTTTAGTGGCAAGCGATGTACGTTTTTAATGACTGTTTTATACCAGGACGTGATATGATAATAGAGAGTGTAGAAACTGGGCGAAGTAAATACCGAGACTGTGCCGTGAGACGAAGTAACTATGACAATGCAACCGAGAAGCCGGCCGCGGTGGTCTAGCGGTTCTAGGCGCTCAGTCCGGAGCCGCGCGACTGCTACGGTCGCAGGTCCGAATCCTGCCTCGGGCATGGATGTGTGTGATGTCCTTAGGTTAGTTAGGTTTAAGTAGTTCTAAGTTCTAGGGGACTGATGACCATAGATGTTAAGTCCCATAGTGCTCAGAGCCATTTTTGCAACCGAGAATGGACGGTATTGTAGCTCTGTGTCTGTGAATTGAACTGCGCTTGTATTTTGACTGTGTTTTCGTACACTCAAGTACTTTGAACTTACGTATTTATTCGAGTTTCGATGAACTATCGGACGTCTATAATCAGTAACAGTCGCTCTGAACTTATGCGAACTGTCTATTGTGTGTGAGTACATTACCCGCCCAGGACGGTTTTTCGCGATCGCGGCACTCATAATACGAATTGACTTTCTACAGAATTCGCGGTCGGCAAGTTTTATAAACTGTGTGTAGCAGAAGTAAACTTAAATTGTGTGCGCCAGAAACATTAAAACTGTGCACATACGGCCTTCTGTAACAACAATTACATCGACCAGCCTGTGGCCTGCAAAACGCCACTGTAATCAGATTTGAAGCTTAATGAATACCACCGCCCGCCCGACTACGAGGAAAAATCATCAGCTGCAATCACACGACCGTGGGAGCAGATCTCAGCGTTTCACCAGGACCAGCCAGCTGCCGTCGATATCGCGAACCTCGTCACAACACACAAGATAAGGTTTAAAAGCAGCGCTCTCCTCTCAAAGACTCAAAATTATTGCAAACAATTTTAATTTGTAATTTGTTTTCCTTTTGGCTGGCATTCACATAACGTTTGTCTTCCTTAGCATAAAAGTGTTCTCCACGAAGTGGTGTGTTCTATGTAGACATTGTTGACTTTCATTAGCAGTAGCCATTTCCCTTTTAATTATTTCCATTTTTTTTAATTTCATTCCGCTGCCGCTGCATGTATATTTTTTATAACTTTTGGAGGGTGTGTGTCTAACTTCGTGTGCCATAACATTTACCAGAAGTATTGTAATGTTTTGCTACTTGGACAAGGGCGCCCTCCATTAATTTCTTAAACGTCGACCAATGACAGTGAAGCTCGCTTGCTATTGGAGCTACCATTCTATAGTGGGTAATTCAAAGGTGGGTAGCTGTCAACCACACGGGTTGTGATTACTTTGAATGAGAGACGTGTAAAATTGTGGGTTCATCACTCAACTTTGGTATTCTTTTGTTTATTGATGTTAGAAGCAAATTTTTCTGCCAGTGTCATTAAATCTTATTTAATATGGTTATTCTATGCTAAATTGGGATAAATGCACGGTCAGATATTGTGTTGGGAAGTAAAATTTGGAGAAACGTCTGTTTAGATACCACTTGATTTTGACTGCATTAAGTCACAGCTGCAAAATACTAACGCGAATTCTTTACAGACGAATGGAAAAAGTGGTAGAAGCAGACCTCGGGGAAGATCAGTTTGGATTCCGTACAAATGTTGAAACACGAGAGGCAATACTGACCCTACGACTTACCTTAGAAGAAAGATTGAGGAAAGGCAAACCTACGTTTCTAGCATTTGTAGACTTAGAGAAAGGTTTTGACAATGTTGACTGGAATACTTTGGTTCAAATTCTGAAGGTGGCAGGGGTAAAATACAGGGAGCGTAAAGCTATTTACAATTTGTACAGAAAGCAGATGGCAGTTATAAGAGTCGAGGGACATGAAAGGGAAGCAGTGGTTGGGAAGGGAGTGAGACAGGGTTGTAGCCTCTCCCCGATGGTATTCAATCTGTATATTGAGCAAGCAGTAAAGGAAACGAAAGAAAAGTTCGGAGTAGGCATTAAATTCCATGGAGAAGGAATAAAAACTTTGAGGTTCGCCGATGGCATTGTAATTCTGTCAGAGGCAGCAAAGGACTTGGAAGAGCAGTTCAACGGAATGGACAGTGTCTTCAAAGGAGGATATAAGATGAACATCAACAAAAGCAAAACAAGGATAATGGAATGTAGTCTAATTAAGTCGGGTGATGCTGAGGGAATTAGATTAGGAAATGAGACACTTAAAGTCGTAAAGGAGTTTTTCTATTTGGGTAGCAAAATAACTGATGATGGTCGAAGTAGAGAGGATATAAAATGTAGACTGGCAATGGCGAGGAAAACGTTTCTGAAGAAGAGGAATTTGTTAACATCGAGTATTGATTTAAGCGTCAGGAAGTCGTTTCTGAAAGTATTTGTATGGAGTGTAGCCATGTATGGAAGTGAAACATGGACAATAAATAGTTTGGACAAGAAGAGAATAGAAGCTTTCCAAATGTGGTGCTACAGAAGAATGCTGAAGATTAGATGGGTAGATCACATAACTAATGAGGAGGTATTGAACAGAATTGGGGAGAAGAGGAGTTTGTGGCACAACTTGACTACAAGAAGTGATCGTTTAGTAAGACATGTTCTGAGGCATCAAGGGATCACATATTTAGTACTGGAGGGCAGCAATGAGGGTAAAAATCGTCGAGGGAGACCAAGAGATGAATACACTAAGCAGATTCAGTAGGATGTAGGCGGCAGTAGGTACTGGGAGATGAAGAAGCTTGCACAGGATAGAGTAGCATGGAGAGGTGCATCAAACCAGTCTCAGGACTGAAGACCACAACAACAACAACGACAGTTAACACGATACTTTGCGGGTATTTTGGCGATACTTAGTGACACGGTAGAATCGCAGTCGTCACATGCTATATTTGTTACCAGTAGATTCGAACAACACGTGTCTTGCCGACGCTTCGGGAACTCAAATTGCAAACCATGGATGGAACGCGACGCTCTTTTCGAGAGACACTACTGAGAAAATATAGAGAACCTACATTTGAAGCTCACTGCCGAACGATTCTACTGCCGCCGTTGTACAATGCATGTAATGGCCACGAGGATAAGGGACGAGAAATTGGAGGTAATACGGAGGCATATAGGCAGGCGCTATTCCCTGCCGTAATTTGCGAGTGAAACAGGATTACTATAGGTACAGGGTACACCCCACCACGCACCGCACTGTGGCTTGCGAGTATCTATGTAGATGCAGAGGTACACATATCAAAAACAGTTTTGCATCACTGCAGTTCTCTGAAGACAGACGTTGACTGTGGATATTGTATCTCAGACACAGTCCCTTTGACTGTTCAGAGATTGTAACCTCCCCCTCACTTATCGACCTTAATGACAGTAAAAATTAAACCGCGTATACCTAATGGAATTTTGGGAAAAGCAATCGTCACCGAAGTTAATATGTCGGTAAAGAGGGAGGAAAGGGTTACATCTAAATGAAAGAAAAAATACAAATGAAACTGGTGGAAATTAATTTTGAAAAAGGCTAAAATTAATAAAGAAAGTAAATTTGCGGTCGTTACGTTAACAATTAACTGGTGTTAATTAGATATTTGAGATTTGGGGAAAATTACGGTCGCCAGTCCTATGGACAACTACTATAATAACTGAAAAAGAAAGGTTATTGCACATATAATTAGCACTAAAAGTGTGGCAACTGAAGGTTGACACGTGTTGTGTGATAACTGAATGTTTGTCAGAATTAATAAATTTCGCTAGACTCTGACTTAATTTAGCAAGAGAATTAATAAAACCGGAAAATTGAAAGTTAATTTAGTGACTGAAATTAATAGTGAACTTTGTTTCTGAAGCACTACGAAATTCAATAAAATAAGGTTAGTCTTGGGCTACCTCAAAAATCATTTCAAAAGCTACTTGAATCTATGCAATTTAGAAATAAGAGATTTAACTTTGAACTTGAATTAAATGATTCTGAACAATTAACAATAGTAAAATTTAGTACGTACCAAGCTGAGCTGCAGTCACAGGTAAGCTAAAATATGCTAACAAAAACTCGCACTCTTAATTTGTGTTTGTGTAATCTAAATATTGTAGCCAGTTATGAATACCTTAACTGAACTTTGAAATTAAAGCAGTGAAATCGAATGATATTACTTCAATGCTGGCGTTTGAATTTCAACGGCACTCGAGTTCATCTCGGAAAAGGAAGGGACCTTGCTTGCTAATGCAACTGGGACAATGAGCAACAAAGGTACATGCTAAGTTGCTGTATTTTAGTGATGCTAATGGAATAGTTCGGAAAGCTGAGGTCTGCCATACAGTTCTAAAACTTTACGTGCTTTCAGTCTTCCTTGTTGGTTGATTGAAGGTTTGAAGTCGTCGATCGAGGAGGTGGCGACAATCACTTAAGTCGGTTCAAAATGGTTCAAATGGCTCTGAGCACTATGGGACTAAACTGCTGTGGTCATCAGTCCCCTAGAACTTAGAACTACTTAAACCTAACTAACCTAAGGACATCACACACATCCATGCCCGAGGCAGTGTTCGAACCTGCGACCGTAGTGGTCACGCGGTTCCAGACTGAAGCGCCTAGAACCGCACGGCCACATCGGCCGGCTCACTTATGTTGGCCTTAGCTGTTGCAGAAGCTAGATGTTGGCGCACCTTCTTCTCGACACGGTCACCAGGCGAAACGGGCTCTCAGTGTGTGCCAGCTAATGTTTCCCGTCCGCATCACTGTGCCAGAAACTATCATAGGAAGTCGAGCGCAATTACATGCTGCCAAACCCTGAAAGCGCGGCAAGTCACGGGAGCGTCACTCAACACACCTGCTCCACCGCCCTACTCTAGCCAAACTCTGTTCTGCCCGCGCTCCACGCGGCAGAGTTAACCCTACCAAAGATCCTAAACACTTTGTTTCTCCACACGACCTATCGACGTAATCGTTCGATAGCATAGTTTTCCCTAGGCAAGACCCAGCGTAAAAATACAAATAGTATTTACAAAACAAACCAATTATACATCGACATAAATGCGTATATATACAAATAGTCGAACAATTACAATATAAAAAGAGACAGAAGTGTCATATCTTCAGGTAACAAAATAAGGAAAAAAATTTATAGTACAATAGTTGGAAATAGGAGGATATGCATATCCGGCGTTACAAGATGTCACTAAACGCGCCCAAAGATGTAAACAACCATGCATGAGCAGCATCTATTACACGGAGGGTGTCCAACAGCCGATCAGTTCCAGTCATTCCACCAGGTAGGTGTATTTCACAGCAAGGAATGGTTCAAATGGCTCTGAGCACTATGGGACTTAACATCTAAGGTCATCAGTCCCCTAGAACTTAGAACTACTTAAACCTAACTAACCTAAGGACATCACACACATCCATGCCCGAGGCAGGATTCGAACCTGCGACCGTAGGGGCCACGCGGTTCCAGACTGTAGCGCCTTTAACCGCTTGGCCACACCGGCCGGCACACAGCAAGGGATCTTGACTTCTAATATGATGTAGTACACAAGACTGTTTGCGTGGCCTTATAAGAAGAAATGAAGTGGGGTGAGACCAGGTGTACGTGTTGGGCACGAAACAGGACCCCCCTGCTTGTTCACTTTACATGGAATGTCTGATACAGATGTTCTCGAACCCTCAGTCCAAAGTCCTCCATCATGTTACAACCATATCCGTTGGCGAATAACAAGCGGAATATGTTGCAGGACTGCCTACCAGCAAAAGTGCCGGTACAGTTATTCCACTACCAGAGTTATCAGAACGATTATCGCTTATAACTTTGGACTCGATCATTTCCGGATCATGGTCCCTTGTGTGAAATTCTTCTCTGAAAGTTTGTGACATCATGACGGAGTCCACCTGTATCAACTGTAATCAGTCGATTCACAAATAGTCTGTCCTTTTTCCAGTGTCTCACGTATGTGTTAGTCTAACGTAGAACTAACGCACAATAGCTGCTATATGTACTTTTAGTTAGGAAACATATTATGCCCTTCTAGCTGTAACATAAAATGTAATACGATGGTTGTTTGATAAGCCTAGTAAAAAACCAAGAAAAAATGTTTGCTTCGAAAACAACTCACCTTACTTCTCCACTTAGTCTCCCTTTCTTTAAAGTCAGTACCGCCATTGCACTCTTGTTTATTTACAGTGTTACATTGACACTTACACAATCACGATTTCGGCTTCAAAGTGCCATTATCAAGTGTTTTTAGTGTTATACAGTGCCCAAGATGGCATACTATCGTATTTAAAATGCACTGTTAGACATGTTGTCTAAGAGTACACTTGGTCCAGCGATCTTCCAGCTTCATCCCATCGGAAAAAAAGAATTTGTTAAACTATGCAACATACTCTTTGACTGCAACTATCACTTCGTCATTAGATCAAAATTTATTCCCAGCAAGCCAGAGTATTAAGTTAGGCAGGTGACGCCTGTATTTAAGAAGGGTAGAAGGACGGATCCTCAAATTTACAGACCAATATCCTTAACATCTATTTGTTGCAGGATTCTCGAACATATCCTCATTTCGAATATAATGAATTTCCTTGAGACAGAGAAGTTGCTGTCCATGTATCAGCACTGCTATAGAAAGCATCGCTCATGCGAAGTGCAACTCGCCCTTTCTTCACATGATATCTTGCGAACCATCGATGGAGGGTATCAGACGGATGCCATATTCCTTGACTTCCGGAAAGCGTTTGACTCGGTGCTCCACTGCAGACTCCTAACTAAGGTACGAGCGTATGGGATTGGTTCCCAAATATGTGAGTGGCTCGAAGACTTCTTAAGTAATAGAACCCAGTACGCTGTCCTCGATGGTGAGTGTTCATCGGAGGTGAGGGTATCATCTGGACTACCCCAGGTACGTGTGGTAGGTCCGCTGTTGTTTTCTACCTACATAAATGATCTTTTCGATAGGGTGGATAGCAATGTGAGGCTGTTTGCTGATGACGCTGTGGTGTACGGGGAGGTGTCGTCGTTGAGTGACTGTAGGAGGATACAAGATGACTTGGACAGGATTTGTGATTGATGTAAAGAATGGCAGCTAACTCTAAATGTAGATAAATGTAAATTAATGCAGATGAATAGTAAAAAGAATCCTGTAATGTTTGAATACTCCATTAGTAGTGTAGCGCTTGACACAGTCTCGTCGTCCGCAGCTCGTAATCGTGCGTTAGCGTTCTCGCTTCCCACGCCCGGGTTCCCGGGTTCGATTCCCGGCGGGGTCAGGGATTTTCTCTGCCTCGTGATGACTGGGTGTTGTGTGATGCCCTTAGGTTAGTTAGGTTTAAGTAGTTCTAAGTTCTAGGGGACTGATGACCATAGATGTTAAGTCCCATAGTGTTCAGAGCCACAGTCACGTCGATTAAATATTTGCGCGTAACATTGCAGAGCGATATGAAGTGGGACAAGCATGTAATGGCAGTTGTGGGGAAGGCGGATAGTCGTCTTCGGTTCATTGGTAGAATTTTGGGAAGATGCGGTTCATCTGTAAAGGAGACCGCTTATAAAACACTAATACGACCTATTCTTGGGTACTGCTCGAGCGTTTGGGATCCCTATCAGGTCGTATTGAGGGAGGACATAGGAGAAATTCAGAGGCGGGCTGCTAGATTTGTTACTGGTAGGTTTGATCATCACGCGAGTGTTACGGAAATGCTTCAGCAACTCGGGTGGGAGTCTCTAGACGAAAGGGGGCGTTCTTTTCGTGAATCGCTACTGAGGAAATTTAGAGAACCAGCATTTGAGGCTGACTGCAGTACAGTTTTACTGCCGCCAACTTACATTTCGCGGAAAGACCACAAAGATAAGATAAGAGAGATTAGGGCTCGTACAGAGGCATATAGGCAGTCATTTTTCCCTCGTTCTGTTTGAGAGTGGAACAGGGAGAGAAGATGCCAGTTGTGGTACGAGGTACCCTCCGCCACGCACCGTATGGTGGATTGCGGAGTATGTATGTAGATGTAGATGTAGATGTAAAGGAAGAAGTCACTTTGACTACATCTAGTGAGTAAGGTGGCTGAGAAAACAATTCAAAGCCCAGTTCATACAGTATCGCCGTTGTTATCGCTGACGTGTGGGATGGTGCATTATCCTGGTGAAAGGGCACTTCTTTGCATACCAACTTTGGTCTTTTTTCAGCCAAAGCAATCTTATAACGATCCAGCAATGAAGTATATAGGGTCCAATTTTCGTTCTTCCATTTTCCAAGTAATCTATGAGGATTATTCCTTGGAAATCGCAGCAAACAGTTGCCATCACGTTACCAGCGGACAAAATTGTTTCTGCCTTCTTCAGTGCACTTTCACCAGTCTTTGGCCAATTCTTTGAGTGTAGTTTTGAATCTGTTGTGTTATGATGGATCCAGGTTTCAACAACAGTCGCAAATCGGTGCAAAAAGTTTTGCTGAGACCTACAGTGTCACCAATCTCACAAATTTTTGTTCGGCGATCTTTCATTATACTATCATGGATTTTGTCGGTGGTTTCCTTGGTGCTGACGTCAATTGGTGTTTGTACGACTGCATTTAAATTCATTAATCTAAAAATACATAGTCTTCACGATAGAGCAGGGCCCGCGTGAACTTCATCCAACTCTATTTTGATTTATGTCGCAGTCCAACCCTCAAAATGAGAATGTTTATAACAGCACGAAACTCGGTTTTCTCCATTTTCAACAGTCGACACACTGACAGATTCAGACGGCTGTCAACAATGAACAGTACGCTATACCTTGTCGAAATTCTTTATTCCATCCTTGGACTAATCAAGCTTACCAACCTTGAAGGTGCGGCTTAAGGCCCTCTCACACGGAGCAAGGTTCGCCGCAAGTTAGCGAGATGGCGTGCATGCCCGCCGGCTTGCAGGGAAAGGAGCCGGCTGTCTTCCATGCCGAAGCTCTCCCACGGTTCAAGATCGGCAGCTAGTTGTGTTGTGATTGGCTGCATGCTGTATCGAACGAAGATGGCTGCTTCAGGTACAGATGTTCAGAGCAAACTGGTGTTATTAGCTGTTTTGGTGCTAAACGATGCAGAAATGCATGCTAATGAGAGAAGAAGAAAGAAAGAATGGACGAAAAACTGGATTAAGTGGAGAAACGCTGGAAAAGGTGTGCTGTCCATGCTTCATAAAGAGGTTAGTTCGCATAACAACTACTTTTGTTTGAAAAGTATCACCATTTCATTACTGTTTGACTTTATAAATATACCAATAATGACTGTTATATACGACTTTATTTTATAGCATGGAAGATCGTACATCCTTAGCAAATTTTGTACGAATGGGTGTATTGGTATTTGAAGAACTGCTTTGTATGGTTTCGCCTCTGATTCAGAAGAAAGCTACATCGTAATCCATTACCATTCAAGATTATGTGCTTTCAAAAATCGGGTGAATATTCAGTGTAATATTTCTAGGAAATAGTCTTAAATGGGTCCTATTTTTGCAAGTAGTAAGTTTCTACGTTCAACAAACAATTCATAGTTTTGTACTTACGTCGTTCATCCCAGTGCCACTGCTTTTCGATGATTTTACTTTGGCGTACTCCACTTTAAATTGAGTACGTAAATTGTGCATTTTGCTATAGCACTCCTTGCTCGTCGTGTATGGTCGAACAAGACACACGGCATTTGCAGCTCTTTCGAGTGCCTCTGGGCGCAAGTGTTTATTATAATAGTTTGCGCTTTTCACGACGTACAGACACTGTTCTTCGCTATAAGTACATAGCAATGCTTCAATCGCTTCCTTGGACCACTGCAGTGCCATTACTTAATAATTATAAGAACTTCCTACCGCATGACGGCAACATAACATGTCTCCTCCTACCAGCAAACACAACTTCACTTATACAGCCCATTGAACAGGGAATCATGGATAACATAAACGTCGTTATAGAAAAATATTTATCGAAAGTTTGCTCTCATCTGATGAATCAACATCTGTAAAACAGTTTTGGAGATCTTACAGTATTAAAGATGCCATTTTCAATGTTGCCAGTGCATGGAGTGATTTGTCAGTGTCAAATCTCAAGAACGGCTGGAATAAACTTTGGCCTCAACCTAGAGGTGAAGAATCGGAGGAACCAGAGTGTGTGACAGTTGACGACATGGTCAATTTGTGCAATAATTTACAAATCAGCACAAATTTGACGTCAGAAGAAGTATAAGAGTGGTTAGAGTGTGACAAAGTGGACGGGGGTTTTCAAATTTTGAGTGATGACGAAATTTTTGCCAGCGTAAGTGCCACCAAAGAAGAAGAAGAAGAAGGGGCTGATGAAGACGAGTGTTCAAACCATGAAGAAAAACAAACTATTAGCAATTCAGAGGCCGAAACAATGCTGCCCAAGTGTATAGAATGGTTTGAAAGTCAAGAAGAGGCTAATGCAACGCAGGCACTACTGCTCCGAAAAATACGAAATATTGCCGCGGTGAAAGCTCGAACATCAAAAAGGCAGAAGAAATTGACTGACTATTTCCAAGCTAGATAAACTATTTCACCCGTAAGCTTATAGTACAGTACAGTACAGTACAGTACGTATTTTGCAACTTTTGTAGCTACTGTACGGATGTTTTTATCGTGTAATAAATAGTTTTATTTGCTATTATAATCGTGTTTAATTCGTTTTCGCTCCGAAATATTATTATATTACTGTGAGAGAGATATGTGTCTATACATAAAATAATTGATTGAGGTTATGTTTTGGAGGAATACAGTGTTTCTGTTATCCGTCTATTCGCTCAGCCGTCACGACCACGGTCCCGAAGATGAAGGTTAATCGAGTTTCCACTGTATCGTGTACGGACAGAGACCGCGTGCATACAGATTTAACTGAGTGCTCCTAATTCGGAACTGTTCCTCGAATAGTGCATCAAGACACAAGATTAGTTTTCTTCCGTCTTTAGTTCAGAGAACATTAGTTACTTTGTGTTCATAGAACTGTAGTCAACGCAGGACAGATAGGCTAAACCGGCATTCCACAACTGCTGCAACCAGCGTTCCTAAAGTTGACTAATATATTTTACTGTTCACTATTCGTTGTTGCTTCTTTGCGCGTTTGCTGCCGCAGAACCCACACGTCCGTCCTATCAGGACAACTTTATTAGTCTGTATCAGTGGCAACAGGATTTTCATCAAACTGGACGCCCCAAGTCCACAACAGAAGGCACAACAAAAATGTTGCATTCTTTCACCGAAATGTACTTACCAACCACCCTCGTATACACACTGCAATTACGACACTTTTTATTTTTACTTCGTACATTAGTTTTCGTGTCTAAAAAATCTGCCTTTCTAGCTTAAATGCATAACTCCCACACATAATATCTACATCTACATCATACTCCGCAAGCCACCTAATGGTGTGTGGCGGAGGGTAGTTTCGGTACCACTATCTGCTCCCTCCTACCCTGTTCCAATCGCGAACATTGCGTGCGAAGAATGATTGTCGGTGAGCACGGTCCGTGTGCCGACGACTTTACTAATTATCACATTAATCTGCTGACATGGCTGCGCAGCGACCACTAGCCAGTAATGAGATGCTACAGCGGGCTGAACGAAAGTACGAATTTCGGAATCTGTTTAAGACCTAGCACTTACCACCACAGCCGCATTGACTTTAGAGCCAAGCTTGGAACCGTAGGGAAAGGCACGCGTTTAAACTCACGCAGGCTGGCGTGAGGTCTGGAACAGGACAAGGAATTGAGACTAGCAAAAAAACGTACGTAGCTTCTGCAATACTTAACTTTAATCCATAATTGGTGAACATCGCTCTTGACGGTACATATTTTACAGCATCAATAGTAACTGGTAACGGCGCCTTGCTAGGTCGTAGCAAATGACGTAGCTGAAGGCTATGCTGACTATCGTCTTGGCAAATGAGAGCGTAATTTGTCAGTGAACCATCGCTAGCAAAGTCGGCTGTACAACTGGGGCGAGTGCTAGGAAGTCTCTCTAGACCTGCCGTGTGGCGGCGCTCGGTCTGCGATCACTGATAGTGGCGACACGTGGGTCCGACGTATACTAACGGACCGCGGCCGATTTAAAGGCTACCTTCGTTTACATAAAATAATACATACTCATGTCTGCTTTACTAGTATGACATAACTGAAAGTAAGCTGTCAGCTGTCAATCCAGCTTTAATAATTTTCTTTTACAATGTGTAGGTGGGTAAATTAACTACACATCAAAGTGTCATACAATCTGTGTGGGAACTAAAGATATATTTGAAAAAATCCGTCACAGGAGCAGAGAAATTGCGTGCTAGAATTAGAAGCCTTCTATTAGAAACGGGGGCAGCTACATTAATATGTTCAGAGATTGTCGAATCATCCTAAGTGAAAAGAAACAAGATCATTTCTATCAAAACCTTTACGACATAGTGCACATCATTGCCCTGAAGATCTTTACAGTCGAAAAAGATGACTGGTTTTTGATCAGCCACCAACTGATAGGGACGCCAAGGTTCATGCATAGAATCAATCAACACTTATTCGAGAAACAGAACTTCTGAGCCGGTGCAGGCAACCATTAACAGATGAGAGTGAAACGAATATAAGACTCAACTATTCATTAAATACATATTAACCCATTTAAAATATAAATTTCGCATGCAAATGTATCTGAAAATTAAAAAAACTAAAGTTCATTACTAGTAAATGCTGATAATTTTACGCATATTTCGGTCATTCAACTTACTACGGAAAACGACAGGAAAAAGTTGTCCATGAAAGTCGTGCTGAATGGTTTTTTGGTTAAATAGTTTCTTTCACAATAGAAATCAGTTTTAGAGGTGTGTGCGTTTTGATTGAAACCATTTTGGATAAAGATCTCTTATACAGAGTGTTACAAAAAGGTACGGCCAAACTTTCATGAAACATTCCTCACACACAAAGAAAGAAAATATGTTATGTGGACATGTATCCGGAAACGCTTACTTTCCATGTTAGAGCTCATTTTATTACTTCTCTTCAAATCACATTAATCATGGAATGGAAACACACAGCAACAGAACGTACCAGCGTGACTTCAAACACTTTGTTACAGGAAATGTTCAAAATGTCCTCCGTTAGCGAGGATACATGCATCCACCCTCCGTCGCATGGAATCCCTGACGCGCTGATACAGCCCTGGAGAATGGCGTCCACAATACGAGCACGAAGAGTCTCTACATTTGGTACCGGGGTTGCGTAGACAAGAGCTTTCAAATGTCCCCATAAATGAAAGTCAAGAGGGTTGAGGTCAGGAGAGCGTGGAGGCCATGTAATTGGTCAGCCTCTACCAATCCATCGGTCACCGAATCTGTTGTTGAGAAGCGTACGAACACTTCGACTGAAATGTGCAGGAGCTCCATCGTGCATGAACCACATGTTGTGTCGTACTTGTAAAGACACATGTTCTAGCAGCACAGGTAGAGTATCCCATGTGAAATCATGATAACGTGCTCCACTGAGCGTAGGTGGAAGAACATGGGGTCCAGTCAAGACACACCAACAATGCCTGCCCAAACGTTCACAGAAAATCTGTGTTGATGACGTGACTGCACAATTGCATGCGGATTCTCGTCAGCCCACACATGTTGATTGTGAAAATTTACAATTTGATCACGTTGGAATGAAGCCTCATCCGTAAAGAGAACATTTGCACTGAAATGAGGATTGACATATTGTTGGATGAACCATTCGCAGAAGTGTACCCGTGGAGGCCAATCAGCTCCTGATAGTGCCTGCACACGCTGTACATGGTACGGAGACAACTGGTTCTCCCGTAGCACTCTCCGTACAGTGACGTGGTCAACGTTACCTTGTACAGCAGCAACTTCTCTGACGCTGACAGGGTTATCGTGAACTGCACGAAGAATTGCCTCGTCCATTGCAGGTGTCCTCGTCGTTCTAGGTCTTCCCCAGTCGCGAGTCATAGGCTGGAATGTTACGTGCTCCCTAAGACGCGGAACAATTGCTTCGGACGTCTTCCTGTCGGGACACCTTCGTTCTGGAAATCTGTCTCGATACAAACGTACCGCGCCACGGCTATTGCCCCGTGCTAATCCATACATCAAATGGGCATTTGCCAACTCCGCATTTGTAAGCATTGCACTGACTGCAAAACCACGTTCGTGATGAACACTAACCTGTTGATGCTACGTACTGATGTGCTTGATGCTAGTACTGTAAAGCAATGAGTCGCATGTCAACACAAGCACCGACGTCAACATTACCTTCCTTCAATTGGGCCAACTGGCCGTGAATCGAGGAAGTACAGTACATACTGACGAAACTAAAATGAGCTCTAACATGGAAATTAAGCGTTTCCGGACACATGTCCACATAACATCTTTTCTTTATTTGTGTGTGAGGAATGTTTCCTGAAAGTTTGGCCGTACCTTTTTGTAACACCCTGTATGTACCCTGCACGTCCAAGATGTATGAGATGATTATATTTGTATTGTCCTTACCGTTATGTAAGTCGAAGAGTGATCTTGTGCTGCTTCACAAGTCAAAGCACCGTATTTCGATTTCAGTATTCTTTCAAAATTTTGTGCACGATGAATCACCTAAAGCTTGCGGCGCAGATATTCCCGAAATGGAAAATGCTATTGATGTGTGGATTTCACAGAATTGATTGGTAGTTAGGGACTCGTATTGTTAGTCAATCAACAGATTGTAATAATACTTAGAAAGTGAGGTTTTTTTGCCAACATACACTGTTTAAGTAAAACAATGCCTATTAACATTAATAAACTAAAATTAGGGCAAATGAAACTGTTATTGATGCTTGTTGCAGGAGTCTAGTGCGAAACGTATACGAGATATCGTATTTTGAAAAGTTTCCGCAACTACACTTGCTTGTGCCATTCAATCTGCGGAGTTGCTAGATGCGAAGTTGTTATGTTTGTATACAATATACTTGAGAGTTCCTAGAGCGCATCGCGATATGCTTGTCAGTTAATGTGTGACATTCCAACCAGTTAGTCTTGAGTGGACAATAGGATTTACCAATACAGAAAACGCCGACATGCTCATGCTGTATGGAGAGTGTAGGAAGAATGCAGATCGTTCTTGTACGGTGTACGCTGCAAGATATTCCAATAGACGTCAACCATCTCGGCAATTAATCAACCAGCTACTTGAAAGTAGTAGTGTAACAGAAGCAAACAAGTGACGTCAGAAAAGGCGGAACTCAACGTCCTTGCCGCTGTAGCAGTTGATCGACACGATAGCTCCCGAGAAATCGCACGAAGTAGTGACAAGAGTCAGACAAGTGTCCTAAGCTTTCTTCACTGGTATAGGTTCCACCCCTATCGCAACTCTACCGATCAAGATCTGCATGGAAACGATTATGAGAATCGTGTTAAATTGCTCCAGATGTACCACGTATCTTGTTTACTGACGATGCCATATTTGCTAATCATGGCCAGACAGACCGCCGAAACATGCACTATTGGGCTGTTGACAATCCCCGTTGGCTTCGTCAGATGGAATGTCAGTTTCCATATAGTGTAAACGTGTGGTGTGGGATAGTGAACCAGCAGCTCATAGGCCCGTTTCTCATAGACGGAACCATGAACGCGCTCAAGTATCGCAGCCTCCTAAGAGACCATCTTCAACATATGCTAGAAGACGTTCCTCTGTAGACCAGGAAGAACCTGTGGCAGCAACGTAATGGCTGTCCAGCCCATAGTGCTCGAAGTAATGCAGCATGTCTTCACGAGTTGTTTCCCAATCGTTGGACTGGATGCAGAGCATCTGAACCTTGGCCAGCCCGTTCCCCGGATTTGATGCCTGTAGAATTTTCCTTTGGGGAAAGCTGAAAGACGCTGTCTATGAGGACATACGAACTACACCCGGTTGTATGCAACGAAGTATTACAGTAGCCTGCTCGGACATCTGCACTGAAATGCTAGCATGTGTGTCGCAGTCGTTCCATACCAGAGTGGAAGCGTGTATTCCCAGTGCTGGTGGTCATTTTGAACACAACCTGTGATAGTCAGTTGTCTCGTTACTGGTCAGAATGCACATTATTACTCTATGCACTTGTGTTGTTCTTTAGTGTGTGCTACCACAAATATTGTGCCCGCCTGGCTATCCACACTGTCTAACGCGCTGCTTTCCGAGCGGGAAGGCGCACCGGTCTCCGGCACGAATCCTCTCAGCGGATTGGTGTCGATGTCCGGTGTGCCGGCCAGCCTGTGTATGGTTTTTAAGGCAATTTTCCATCTACCTTGGCGAATGCGGGCTGGTTCCCCTCATTCCGCCCCAGTTACACTATCTCGGCGATTGCTGCGCAAACACTTTCTCCACATACGTGTACACCATAATTACTCTACCACGCAGACATTTGGGGTTACACTCGTCTGGTATGAGACGTTCCAGCGGAGGTCCACTAGGGACCGAACCACACAGTAACCGTGGGTTCGGTGTGGGGCAGCGGTGGGGTAGGTGGACTGCTGTAGCCTATTTTGGGATTGTGTCCCACTGAGGGCTACGGTGGGACGAAGCCTAGGTCCCTGGTTTAATACATATATACATAGATGAGGATCCTTACATAAAGTATTTGGTATCACGCTTTTCACAGTGTAGCAGATGTTAAAATACAGCTTTCAATGCTCTGTGTTGTGTCTAGTAGCATTCTGTATGAGATATATAAAATGGTAACACACCCAATTCGCATCTCATTTAAATACAATTAACAGAAATCTTTAATTACTGGTAAAGTATCTTATTGGTATCATCGATTTCACGAAATGTACAGAAAAATTAATTATTTCATTTGTGTAGCTATCTGACAACAATCACATAGAAATGTTAATGTTAAAATCAGTTCAGTCATTAAATAGGAAATCAATGGTCAAAATTAGATTACTTCATAAAATGTGAAACCTATTGTTTTCGCTAAACATCTGGCTAACTGGTGCACTGAAAGTTAGTTTTACTCAAAGAGATTTTCTTTCTATAAAAACTCAAATCAGATTTCTCATGTTATATGATTACCAGCTCTGGAACTTTCTAGACCGCGCGGCTAGCCGGGCGGGCAAGGGTCGCCATAGCATGTGCTATCAGAAACTCAAAATGACTTGTAGGAAACTCGTCTTAACCTTGTGGCAACAAGACGCTATGACTCGGCTGACAACCCAGGAAGATTTCATCAATGAAATTCTGTGAGGAAGTCTTCATTCGCGTACAATGAATGAAGCGTTTTAAAACGTTGACAGAGCTCGTTCAGCACGCTCCTCTGGCCTTGTTGCAGGAGACGTACACCAAAGCGCTCCCGTACCTGCAGCCGCTCTTCGTGGGCTCCATGATGCTGGCCGTGTGGGGCACCAACATGACGATCCGCGTGCTCAACACCATCCTGAGCGACTTCAAGGCGACGGCCAAGTTCATGTCCCTGCAGCTCATCGTCATCCTGGACGTGCTGCAGACCTCGATAGCGAATCTCATAGCCAAGAACGTGCCCTGCACCGTCCCGCTGACGCCCACTATGTGGGCCAACTGTGAGTACCACCTGTAGCCATTCCTTTGGGCACTGAAAGGGTAAGTTTGGGGTGACCGTCGACGTTATCTCTGTATGTATCAGGCAATGTCCTGACTGACTGGCTTACTCACTCTCTGACTCATCATCGACTAACCCTACCTGCTGAGGACAGAAACTTTTAATTTTGAGAAGGTGTGGATCTTCCATTGTAGGCGTCATTTACGGTGAAAGTTTTTGAAATTCCGTCTCTGAGGGAGTGAAATAGGTGATGAAAGGCTTTCTGAAAAATGTCGTTATTGAGGCAGTTTCGAAGTTAGACCTATGGAAACTATTGTTTGGTTTCTCAGTCAGAAATAAAGGAATACGTGTTTCAATATTTTTGGAAATTTAACCCCTGTGGGGGTGAAATAGTCGGCGAAAATTTTTTAAAAATAAATCATTATTAAAGAACTACTAAAGCTCCATCTATGAAAACTGGTATTCGACTTCTCAGTTGCAATTTAAAAATATACGTATTTCAGTGTTTTGAAAAATTCAAGCCCTAAGGGGGTGAAATAGAGGAAGAAATATTTTATGAAATATTTCATTATGAAATCAGTCTTAAAGCCAAATGTATGAGAATTTGATTGTAGCTCCGCAGTTGGAAAAAAATACATCTTTCACTGTTTTTGGAAATTCAGCCCCAGAGGGGGGTGAAATAGGGCCAAACGCAATCACTGAGATATCATCGCATAGCCCAAACCGCTAAGTATAGAAACTTGAAATTTCGAGAGGGTGTAGATTTTGTATTGTGGGCATCGTTTAAGAAGGGGTTGTCGAAATTCCTCTCCTAAGGCGGTGAAACAGAGGATGAAAGGCTTTTTTGAAAATATGTTTATATTAAGTCAATTTTGAAGCTATAAGTACAAAAATTGGTATTTGGTTTCTCAGTCAGAAATACAAAAATACGTGCTTCAGCAGTTTTTGAAATTTGAACATTAAGGAATAAAATAGTGGGTGAAATCTTTTTTAGAAAATAAATCAATATTAAACAACTTCTAACGCACTTGTAAAGTTACATCTATGAAAATTGATATTTGACTCCTCAGTTAAATTCAACTCCTAAGGGGGGTTAAAAAGAGGAAAAAAATTGTAGGAAAATATTTAGCCAAAACTTTTAAAGATAAATATACGAAAATTGTTATTTCACTTCTCTGTTAGATAGAAAGAAATGTCTGATAGGGGATGAAAGTTTATATGAAGATATCACCAAAAGAACTGATTAACAAAGACTTCAGACTCCGATAATAGAACAGCTATTTGGGCCGCAGTACATTCGGAAAATATCATGCTTCTACTGCCTTAATTAGCATGAAGAGTTTAGAAGTTGTTGCAACTTTTAAACAGCATAAAAATTCGATTAGAGGAAACAAAGCAAAAAAAAAAATGTCTGTGCAGACTGCGAGCGAAGCAGGAGGCACTAAGCTAGTTGTGTATAAACTGAGGATGATGATAGGTAGAGTCATAGCAAACAATGGTTTTCCAGTATTCCCCTGATCCCCATGGTATGGACCAACTGTGTACCAGATGTAGCCATTCATTTGTGCATTGAAAGGGTAACCTTTGGGATGGTGAGTGTGGTCATTCTGGATAAACTGAAGATGACGACAGCCAAGTTCATAACCAGGAACGTGCCCTGCACTGTTCCACAGACCCACACACTATGCACCAATGTTGAGAATCAGCTGAACGCGTTTATTTGAACATGGAAATGGTGAGCTTTGGGGTGTTCAGTCAGGTCATTCTGGATGACTGAACATGATGATAGCCAAGCTCATAGCCGACAACAAGCCCTTCACCATTCGGCTGACACACACGTTATGAGGCAACTGTATCAGCAATAGCCATTTGTTTGGATGTGGACAATGAGGTCATTGTGGGTGAACCAAGATGATGATGGCCAAGCACATAGCAAACAACATGACCTGGAACATTCTCATTTTTCCTCACCCTCCCCGTCTCTCTGACACAATCCTATGTGGGTCAAATGCATGTGCATTAGCAGAAATTTATCCAAGAGATACAAGATTCCAAAACTGCCATTATAGGTATATCTGATTTGAGAATTCTGAAGGTGAGTCATGCCACTCTTCTAAATATTACAGGACATACATAAAACTTACTGTATCTCAAAGGTGTGATAGGTCCCCTCTCAATATTTCTCTGAAGGTAGATTACTTTGATACTAACATGCAAACACATCTATTATTAACAATACCATTAGATGCAGCTTACTCAACACAAATGTATGAAAGATAAGACATGATGTGACTACAGTTTTTTACTGTGACATGAAAAACAGAAGTGAGTAACATTTTTTTTATATGTTCTTGATTTTAATTTTTGTGATCTTGATGTTACTCTCTTTTGATATTGTTTTACTATCAGGTAGCTTGAAAATGCTGAAGAGACGAAATTAACAAATAGCAAAGTCATGCAATCAAGTGTTTATTTCAAAACATAGAAACAGCCTACCCAGGACAATGACTTCCCTCAAGATATTTTTAGGGTATTAATACGGTAATGGATATTACCTTTTTGAGTTACTAATCCTAAATCACAACATTTCGTATCAATTGAATTAGTAAATGAAACTAGAAAATATTCACAAGTATTTACTAATGATGTCAGGTTGAAAGTGAAGTTGGAAAAATTGGGAAAAAAGGGTGAAATTCGTGTTGGATACTAACAATTAAAACTAAAAGGAAATACCACTGAGTAATACTCCTCAAAGCTGAAATACAAGAAATAGGTTTAAAATCCTTATTTGAATTTGAAGCCATCTGTGACGGTATCTGTTTACAAAGCTTCACACCTGATCATGCTAATGGATTTCTGGCATTATTTTCATGTCTCCAATGTGATCTGAAACAACTCGACCTTAAGAAAAGTGTTTTGGAGCTTCTTTTCTGTGTCGATTGCATAATGTGCATCGCAGGCCCAACATATGACTAAATGGATGTCAAAAACTTCCCAAAATTATCTTCACATTAGCCGGTAGAACTGACTCTTTAACAGCCTAGCACTGAAACTAGACCATCTTCACCTCCTCATTTTAACACCATCTCATGCAGCCATGTGAACTCGTTTGCCGAATTGGTAACACTCTATGAGTGCATGCTGCTCTGTGTTGAACCTATAGAGATTGATAAGTCGTCAACTTCTGGAGAGAACATCTTTCTGACATTAAAATATCACATGTTTTCTCACCCATATTTGGGTATACAGATGAAGCGTGACTGAAGAAACAAGCAGTATAATACGAAAACATCGCCATTCTGGACACCATTCCAGTCCTCCAGACATTGCTGGGAATCGAACCTGGGTCCTCTGCATGGCGGCCAACTATGTTGACCACTCGACTGCGGAGGCACAGTATAATATGGTCATTTCTTTCAGCTACTACGTTACCCCTAACATATAAAACTGAAGAGGAGGCATCTACTCTCTCTAGCCCCTCGCACCACCCCTGTTTGTAAACACCTATGGCCGAATGTATCAAATATTCTTTGGAATATCTGTCATGTAGGCTCTGAGGTCACTCTGAGAGTGTTTCAGAGATAGCCAAAAATGCATACAGCAAAATTTTGCTGATTCTCACTTTGTGGGTCAACGTCAAACATCAATTTAGGTATCCATTGGGTATGGGAGAGGTGTAAGCTCTGGAGTAATGAGTGATCTCATTCTCAGTGTGCTACAGTTAATGACAAAATTTGCATTTTAGAAATTTTTGGATTTCACCTTTTGCATGTTCAGTGCATTTTGATGACCTGTTGCTAATGTGAGCACCCTTATGTGGCAGTGATTGTGTCGACACTGGTGCTTGTGGAGATGGTGCCACTGAGTCTTTGGGCCCGTTCGCTCTACTGCCGTCCCACGCCACCCATTACAGCGCTTGTGGATCGCCATGGGAACACGTCCAGTGGTCCAGAATCTAATGGGCACATCGAGCCCATACCCATGTACAGGAGCTGTGTCATCCTGACTGAGGACTTGCCGCCTGTTCGCAGCGTGAGCATGGATGGGGTCGACTCATCATCCACGGCCTAGATACTTCCAGTGACCAATCTGTTCTTGGTTTCATCGTCAACGATGGTGAGGCAGACGAGTGATCAGTCCCAAAGGGCAAAAGTTCCAGTGTTCTAAGTGTAACATAAAAACTGTGATTTTGTCCAATGTTGGGGAACAATTGTACACTTCAGTGTGCAGTGCACTCTGACAGAAACATTATTACTCCTTGAGAACCATTCTAATTATGTTAATAAACTGAAATGTGACCGTCAGCATTGCATTAGCATTTCAAAACAAATAAGAGATTAGATGCACTGCCTACAATTAATCATAATGCAAAAATATCAGCGATGATCCTTTTTGTCATGCTGATCACTTGTGATAGGACTAATAATTTTATTATTGTTATTATTATTATTATTATTATTATCCAATCTAATTTCAAACTAGTGTGACTGTGTATGTACATCTGTATCAGTGTATATATGAAAAAAGATTGTGAATCTTAATAGGCAACATATCCAGCAACAGAGGTGGTCTTGAAGATGTTGCTGATGGAGAAGGATCCACTGAGGCTTTGGGGCCAGTCCTATTAGTGTCATTGGATGCACACTGCATGTAGCTTTCCAGGTTCCATGGAGCATGTCAAGATTTTAGCTACATGCTGCAGCAGATGCATCGTCCTAACCAATTACCTGCCATCCTAATTGACTCACAACACGTAGGGAATTGACTGGTCATCCATAGTCTAGCTTTCTCGAGAAATTGTAGGTTTGCTGGTTTGATCATCAACTATCTTGTGTCATGTGGAAGGAGAGTAAAGTGTCCCAATGGGCAAAGGTTGCGGTACTCTGAAGGTTGCTTAAAAACTGTGATTTCGTCCATTACTGTAGAACAGTTGAATACTTCACATTGTAGTATGTACTTGTAGCAATGTTTTCACTTATTGAGAACTACCTTTATTAGTTGATAAATTAAAATGTGTAACTGAGTGTTTCAATAAAGAAATAAGAGAAGATTCTCAAGCTGCATCGAATTGTGATGAACATAAATTATGAAAAAGTCTAGCTTTCTCGAGAAATTGTAGGTTTGCTGGTTTGATCATCAACTATCTTGTGTCATGTGGAAGGAGAGTAAAGTGTCCCAATGGGCAAAGGTTGCGGTACTCTGAAGGTTGCTTAAAAACTGTGATTTCGTCCATTACTGTAGAACAGTTGAATACTTCACATTGTAGTATGTACTTGTAGCAATGTTTTTACTTATTGAGAACTACCTTTATTAGTTGATAAATTAAAATGTGTAACTGAGTGCTTCAATAAAGAAATAAGAGAAGATTCTCAAGCTGCATCGAATTGTGATGAACATAAATTATGAACAAGTCTAGATTTCTCGAGAAATTGTAGGTTTGCTGGTTTGATCATCAACTATCTTGTGTCATGTGGAAGGAGAGTAAAGTGTCCCAATGGGCAAAGGTTGCGGTACTCTGAAAGTTGCTTAAAAACTGTGATTTCGTCCATTACTGTAGAACAGTTGAATACTTCACATTGTAGTATGTACTTGTAGCAATGTTTTTACTTATTGAGAACTACCTTTATTAGTTGATAAATTAAAATGTGTAACTGAGTGTTTCAATAAAGAAATAAGAGAAGATTCTCAAGCTGCATCGAATTGTGATGAACATAAATTATGAACAACCATTATTTTCATGCTGGTTACGTCTGTTTGTGAGAGACTAATAATTTTTATTTACTGTTACTCAATCTGACTGGGTGTAATGGTGGTCTAGTTGGTGGAGTACTGTAGATGCTGCCTTCAATCTTGCGTAGGAGTGGGGATTTTTCCTCGCTCCATTCCCTCCAGAATGGTTCCAGGTCCAGTGATCTGCTACCAAACTCAGTATAGGTATCATTCCTGGTACTAAAAGATGCTGGGATGAGGGCTCTCCATCCTCCCCATCCACTCCCCCCCCCACTCCATCCCATAGTGCTCCAGCAAACAAAAGGTCGCACCCTACTAACTGCAGTCAAATTGGACGCCCATTCATGGGTTGAACGCCACATACTTTACTTTCACCACTCTAACTGCAAATCATTACGACTGCATATCTATGTGTCACTGTGAATGTGGACAAAATTTGAAGATTTTTCATAGGCAACAAAAGTTGTTCCATGATGTATTCACTGTACTTTCCCTATACATTGCTTGTCTAGTCCACATTGCATGACAGCAGTAGTCTTGGCAGTATCGGTGATTTAAATGTTTGTATTGCAGCTGTGTGATTTGGTCCCCTCCCTCCACTAATATTCAATGCAACCCTGCACAGTGGTCTCGACTTTCTCATATTCGCATACTACAGGAGATGTGTGATTCTATCCAAGGGCCTGCCATATGTGTGGGTGCTTAACATGTACAGGGGTAACTCATATCCACGACCTAACCTCTTCCATGGATTTTTGTCCTATTGGCTTAATCATCAATGTTCCTTTGCCAGCGGAGTAAACAGTCCCATTGGGCAAAGGTCCCAGTACTGCATATATTGCTCAAAAACTGTTCATAGACAACTTAAGTCTTACCTCTTATTCTAGTCCTCTCGCCTCCTTCATAAAATTCTCTTTTAATCCCCTTGTATCACAGTGGCGGTCTTGACGATGTAGTTGGTGGAGGTGGTTCCACTGAGCCTGTGGGTCTTTTCCTTTTACTGACATCCAACACAGCCCATGACAGTGCTGTTGAAGCACCATGGAAACACCATAGTGAGCGGCCCAAACTCCACCATGCATGCCAAGCCCACAGCCAGTGACTATTGGAGGTGCATCATCCAAACCAAGGTCTTGACTTCTGTGTGAACTCTCAACATGTACTGGGTCTACAGACAGTCCACAACCTAACCTCTTCTAGGAACGTTCGTGTGTCGCCAGAGTATCAGTCCCATTAAGTGAAAGTTAAGTACTGTAAATTGTTTAAAATTGTGGTTTTGTCCACTTTTGCGAAGCAACGAGACACTTCAGATTGTAATGCACATCTGTGGTAAAGTTTTTTCTCATTCAGCGCCATTTCTATTAGCGAATCAATTCAAATATGGAGTAAAGTGCGACTATTATATTTCAATACAGAAATGGGATGAGACGGGACAGTTGCCAGGAACTGGAATGGAGCTATACAAAAACAATAATTTTCTTTTTGATAGCTATTTCCTGGTCTTCTTGCTGCGCCAGATTAGTTTGTATACTCAAGATTTCAACGATTTATTCTATCATCATTGTCAGGAGTCAACAGTCGGTATACCAGTTGGTTAAAATTAAAGTGCAGTTATTCATGGAGGTCCAGTGTGGGCTGTAATTATCGCGTAGCATCGATATTTTGTAGATATAGTAACACGTTAATGCGGAAATGGTTGGCGCTGGAAAAAAATTAGTTCGACCTCTGGCCCCCCAGGTGCAAATCTGGCACTGTACGACATCTGATCAACGTCTCTGGTGCTCATATTGAGCAAATTATGTAAGCATCAATTAATAATAAAGTCAATATTATGCCTTCCCCCCTTGTTTGACTTCTTCTGCCCACATGCTGTTCTTAATCTATTAGATATGGAAACATTACTATACGTATTTCTTGCATTCACAGCGACAGATTTGCACCTGGTGGACAAACCTGTAACGAATTTTTTCCAGCACATATCGGTTCCGCATTAACGCATTAGAATACCTGCCAAGTTTCACTGTCATACGATAATTACAGCTAAAATTGGACAGCTGTGAATAGCTGCACTCGAATTAATTATAACCGCCTGATAGTGGGTCCTGTCACTATAAAGTTGTCTGAGCATACAGACTAATTTGACGGAGTAAGAAAAGAGAGAAACATTTATCCAAGAATGTCACCATATAAAACTACATTCTCAGACAGTTTTCGTGTCACACTGATTATATCTGTTTCTGATATGTCTAATAAATTTTACCATCAGAGATCCATAGTGGGGTGTATATAAAAAATTGAGATTTTTTTACAGTGTTAAGTAACATGTTCACACAAGTTTCGTAACATATTCCTCACATAACGCCCCTGAGTGCCAGTGGTGGTCTCAATGTCGACGATGGTGACTACGGCGCCATGGAAGCGTTTGTCGCAAAGGTTGTGTCACTCAACGTACAACACGCTGACTTCATCTCCCCAGTGCTGCTGAATGCTGAGAAACAATCCGACTTGTGCATATGGCACATGTGCCTCAGTGTGGTACACACGACTGCAGTGCGCTCCAGTGTAAATTCACGGAGCGAACTACACAGCACATGAGAGTTCTCGAAATAGACAAAGAACTGCAGCGTTCTCCAGCACAGGATGTCGGCTGCATCTGGCTCTCAAATGAAGCAGTTTTTGTACGAAAATCGAAGGGATAAAATTCCTCTGTTATCTCTATTGAAACGCAAATTTTCTTTCTTGTCCATACGTTGGTCATTTCGTTCTGTCTGTAGTATACATAAATAAAAACATCGATATCCATAAACGTATTACCAGGCAAAAACAATGTTCCATGACCAGCCACTAAGGACATAATCTTACACAAGTTCCATTACAAATAGTGCGACACAAATTTATAATAGTATTCCACATAAGATAAATATTATTTCATCATTCTCACTTTTTAGTGGAAAGCTAAGGTCATTCTGACTTCATCACTATTTTTATTCAGGAACAGAATCCTTAGGCTTGAAACAAGAAAGTGAAAAATATCTTATTGTAACTTGTGAAAGACCGCTAGTAGATAAAGCCTATCGAAGAAAACTTACTCGTTCACATAACAACGAATATTACTCAGCATACTTCTGTTGAATTAATAAGGTTCCAGAAACTTTTAGAAAACATGGAGCTGAATAAAAAAATTAGAATTAGCAAGTATAATAAATCAATATAATAATATATGGAATTACAAAGAAAAAAATTATATGTCTAACGGTTATTAGGTAGTACTTTTAACGTGATAGTCCAAGGCTATGTTGAGTTGTCTATCTTGCGATGTCGCACTCACACAGTCCACTATCCGTAAATAATGTAAAGTTCGGGTTTTTACCTTTTATTCTTCTGGTGATTTCTTATAAGGTCTATTATACCGCCACTCCTTTCAATTGTTATTCCCGTATTAGCAATAAAGGAGACGAATACTTTTGCTAAGTCTTATTGGTTCAGAACTGACATTTATTACAGTAATTGGAGGTGAGTTAATTCATAAACCTGGGCATATTGCACACTGTGTACTTTACACGCAGATTACACAAAATACAGCTTCATCTTCTTATAGAAATCAAAAGGTGTGAACACAAGGAGTGATCACCTCGAAGAGGCAACAAAAAAGGAGCTTAAAGCTTCATTTTCTATTTTTCAGTCATGGTTCTCTGACGACTTGTGTGATAATATTGTGTTGAAAGGGTACAGTACCGCCCGACATTGAAAATAGGTACAACATTCATCGTTATTCTTGTCAGAACAACACATTTTTTCTAATAATAACTCAATTTCAATTAATACAGCGAAGCCGGATACCAGTGTGGGAAAGAATGACAATTTATTTATTTAATTGATCACATGTGCACTCCCACAAAATAAATCCCTACATCCAGTTTGGTGAGATCTGTGAAATGAATGAATGAATGTATGGTTGTCTGCTAACCGCAGATAGTGAATGTGAATATATGATCATCTTTGAGACGGTACTTGGGTCACCTTTGGTGGGACCAAAGAGATGAAGTTTACCTGAGCTTTGAGCGCCTGAAATGTGGCTGACCAATACGGTAGCAATGTGCTCCCCCACTTTGGCAGAGGTGCGAGAGGACCTGAAGAACGGCCATGTTTCAGCGCTCTGCCGCTGGATCTAGTGTTGGTAAGACCTGTCTTAGGCGTGCTCCGTAAGGACAAAAGAGTGGAGACTTGGTATGCATGTGAAATACTTAAGAGTAGTTTAGAATAATAATTTCTCTATTTCAGGGACTTTTGTGGGGAGAATTAAATGTCAGGCAGGTAATATTAAGGGGATCGTAGTAATCTTCGGAAGTGACCAACGGTCACAATGGAACCACGTGTAGCAATAAGTTGAAATACTTCCGATTGGTTAAGTTAAGCTGAATTACTAGCGTGAGTACTATTAGTTGGAAATATTTAAGAAATGGCGTGTGCAGGACTTGAAATTAAGAGACGAGTAATTCCACATGCTGAGTACTGTGTGAGTCTCAAATCTGTGTATGAGACAAAGGATAAAGAGAAGTACTCGTCCATGGTATCAGTTGAGGACTCGCGTGTGTGATGAATATGTTCTTAATATTACTTTGCGTGTTATGTTTCCGTGTGACACTTGATTCAAACTATAATACTCTGAGAGAGAAGCAAGGTGAGTCAGCCGTCTATCCAGCAACGCCACTTCGCTTGCATTGCACAGGAAGACGTGCGTATATCGTCCAGAGTTCGTAGTAGGAAAGAAAAGTTACGAAGTGGGGCAGTGTCATGTGGAACTGGGATGAATACTAATTGAAGTGGGAAAGCTGAAAGTGATGGGATTATAATGTTGTGACTATTCCTATGTTGTATTCCATGTTGCAGTGTGGTGTATGTCATGTAATTTAAGTATGTGTGGAGTGCATGGGAGTGTAGCAAGGTAGTTTCAGAGGTAGTGGGTTATGCATATTCCTTTTGTACCGCTCGGTCTGGAGGAAAGTTTCGTGATGATGGTTGTGAGAGTCGAAGTGTGAGATATAGCAAAAGATCCACCATCCTATCCAGAAAGTGCACTGTAGCGTTAAAGAATTACGAGACCATAAGATAGAGAATCACCAATGTAAAGCCATGCCCTCTGGACGGAATTTATCATGTGTTATTGTTGTAGGTTATAGAATTTGTGTGTTTAGGTTATAGAATTTATCGAAATAAATAAGATAGTGAAAAGAAAAAGATTTGTGGCCTTTTCCTTCGAATTGTATGTTGCCATGATATCCAGAATTTATAATGTGTGCGCCATTCATATTCAGTGCGATGGCCACATGTTGATCAAAGCCATTAAATAAAAAAGAAAATGTGGTATTGCCAGTGCACAGTGAACAGTCAGAGTTGTGTAAATTACTAATAGTCAGGGGTGCGTTACCGTTGCGTAATATTCGTACAGAAGAATAATTTGTAACTTAATTGTGAGTACTAGAGTTCATGTTACTCAATAAATAAGAATGAATCCACTCGCTTGGCAGAGCACTCATCTTGCAGGCCTGACTGCTTGATGCCACAGTATGAGCAAGGCATGCGGGTGCCTCTCATAATTTCGACCCTGCCAGGATTTTGCTGTTAGGGTTTGCTGTTAAGATTTTTTTTTGATGGAATATATTGTGATAGCGCTAAGAAGTAAAATTTTATTGTTTGCAATTTCTTTCTGGATTGGTGAGGATCTTTTATTATTTTTTTTAATTAATTGCCATATTGTCCAAGGCTGGAAGATCATTGTATATTTTTTTTTTTTTGCGTAATGTCCATAGTAACTAGGTCACAGTCAAAAAATGTAGTCACCATGGAGGAGAGTGATTCTGGGGTGAACGTAGCAGTGGAACAGGAAGTAGGTGTCGACCTTGGGTTAATGAGTGAGAACGGCAAACACTCGGACGGGGCTGAATTGGTCAGCGGACCGCGGCTAGGTGATCCTTTATGCGGCGGGCTTTGTTCACAATTGGGAGCTTTTCCCGACGACGCGGGCGAGCCGGGACTTGGTCAGGTATGCAGTGAAAGTGTAGCTACCCTTAGCGAAGCTACGGTTTCTCAGGCGAACGAGGTGAGCGCATCGAAAGTAGCAAATGACAATGTGCTACTGCAGTTTTTACAGAGGATGGCTCTGAGCACTATGGGACTTAACATCTGTGGTCATCAGTCCCCTAGAACTTAGAACTACTTAAACCTAACTAACCTAAGGACATCACACACATCCATGCCCGAGGCAGGATTCAAACCTGCGACCGTAGCAGTCGCGCGGTTCCGGACTGAGCGCCTTAACCGCGAGACCACCGCGGCCGGCTACAGAGGATGGATAGAGATAATAAGGAGAGAGACAGGGAGAATAAGGAAAGATTGGAAGCGATGGATAGGGATAATAAGGAAAGATTGGAAGCGATGGATAAAGATAGTAAGTAAAGATTGAAAGCGATGGATAAAGATAGTAAGGAAAGATTGGAGGCAATGGATAAGGGAAATAAAGAGGCAATGAGGAAGCTACACACAGTTATCAATGAGCGTCTGTCTGCAGTTAATAATCGGTTAGATGATGGGGAGAAGAATCTGGATGCGTTGAAGCAAGTATGTGACGCCATGAAAGAAAAAGCCAATAATTTGGAGGTACGAATAAGTGCAATAGAGAATGATATTACAGAACATAGGGATGTGTTGCCAGATGAGCAAATCAAAGAAATAGTGGAGGACTTACTTGCAGATAAACAAAGGGCATTAGACAGCATGGAAGCTCAAGTCACCCGGCAGGAAGTGGCGCTAAATAAACACAGGGATGAAGTTGCGGAGGTAGTGGTCAGAATGAATACGATTAGCGCAGATGTAGAAAAGATCAGTATAAGAAGGGAAGCAGGCTCTGACAGTATGCAGCGAGAGGTTCATGCCGACCAGGAGGAGATACAATCACTATTATAGTTTAAAGAGGCACAATTAGAAATAAATAGGAAACATAGGGAAGAACTAGCACAGTTGCAATTAGCGTGCAGTAGCGAAGGTGAAACACCACCAGGTAGACTGCAGAGGGAGAGTGAGATAAATTCAAAAAACCAAAATAGGCAGAAAGAGGAAGACGAACTCAGAGAGTTAGAAGAACAGTTGTGTCGGATAAAACAGGTGTCAAACCCAACTGGGTATAGTCCAAGGTCGGAAAACATAAATGCGGAAGAAGAATGTAGGAGGCACTTCGTGTCGGTACAAACGTACACTTGTTTTCCGGATCCTTTTACTACCAACATCCATGCCTGTGGCTGTCTCAATTTCAAGATTCATTACCTTCATCGTGGGGACCGCTCCTCAAAATGAAGTTTGTGTGTAATCATTTGAGGGACGAGGTTAGAGCGAAAATGCAGGAAGTTATTAAAGACTGTAGTAGCTACAAGATATTTTGTGACAACTTTTTAAATGAATTCTGGTCGAAAATTAGGCAGGACCAGGTTAAGCAAAGCATACTGATGATGCCAAATTGTAACGAAGGTGGTATAAGAGATCCAGTGGTGTGCTATCAGGAAATGCTGAGACGAAATAGGTATTTGGATGTGCCACACGAAACTGGGGAGCTCATTAGGATCTGTATAACAAAGTTGCCAGTGAGATTGCGCAGAGATATAGTGATAGCAGGCAGAGGCTTAGACGATTCCGCGTCATTTCAGCACTTGTTACAGGTACTGGGTAATGAGAGCAACATTGTGAACGGAGACACGACTCATAGTCAGACAGAGTCGAGGATTGGAACGGGAGAAACTATCAGAATGACAGGAGAGCATGGAATCAGAGGAATGACGGAAATGGAAGATGGCGAGGAAATAGGGGGCAGAATTCATGGGGATATCGACCGGCACACCGGCAAAATAGAAGATGAGACAGAGATGGAAGAAGAAGGGAAAATGAAAATGATGGGCGAAGAGAGGATAGGCAGTCATTGGGTTCACGACAGGACAATCACTGTCACAATGACGGAGGGACAAGGAGGTGACTACATGATATACGGGTACAAACCAGGACTATTAATGATGTAAATATTAGGTATATCGATTACGGAAAACTAAGGGAGAATCTGTTAGAGGAGGCAGGAGATGTGGGGAGTGAAGTCCACCCAATAATTAGCGCAGAAATAAATAATATAATCGTACCTTGTGTCATCGACACAGGCAGTGTAATGAGTGTTTTGAGGGAAGATGTGTTTAAGTGTTGTAGTCTTACAAAACCATGGCCAACGTTGCCATTGCAAAGATCAACAGTGAGAGGGGCGGTTACAGGAAAGGGAATTGAGGTGAAGTTACAAGCACAGGTAGACTTTGTGTGCCAGGCGAAGAGGTTTAGTACAGTGTTCATGATTGTGTCATCTCTAACTGTTGAAGGGATATTAGGCGTAAATTTTTTGAACCAATATAAAGCAGTCGTTAACATGAGAAATGGTTCGATGGAGTTGAAACGAGATTCGGAGGAAATTACATTAAGATTCGACGATTGCTAATGTGCTAAAGATAACGCACACTTAGCATTATGTCTCGCGGTAAAGTCCGGTAGACAGGCACAGAATAATGGGTTCGAACAAGAGAAGGAGGAAATTCATAAATGTTTGGAGGAGGAGATCAAGGAGAAAATATGGCATTTACGAGGGACCACGGTCTACGCCGAATTGCAGAAAATTTTATACGAGAACAGGAAGGTATTTAAACATGATGCGGGTACAATAAGAAATTTTGTGTATAGATTCAAAGTCAAGCCCCATAAACAGTTTAGGGCCCAAGTGTACCCGATACCTGTTGTGTACAAAGAAAGGGTAGAAGCTGAGATCGAAAGCATGCTACAACAAGGGATTATCGAACCAGCATCCAGTCCGTACAACAGCCCTTTAGTTTGTGTTGAAAAAAAGGATGGGTCAATTAGATTAGTTTTGGACGCAAGAAGGATTAATAAGATAATAGAGCAAGAGACAGATCGGCCACTGACACTTGACGAATTGCTACAAAAGTTTCACGGGATCAGAGTTCTCAGCTCAGTTAATTTGAGAATGAGTTTCTGGCAGGTGAAGTTAGATAGGGGGTGTAGAAAATACACTGCTTTCTTGTGCTACGGGATATCGTATCAATTCCGGAAACTACCATTTGGGTTAAATGTATCATCCGCGGCATTTACCAGAGCGCTAAATACTGTCATTCCTAATGAAATAAAAGATAAGGTAACACAGTACGTGGATGATGTCCTGATAGCAGAAAGAAACTGGGAAGACCACAATAGAACGTTAGGCATATTGCTCGGTGCATTGGAGAGACATGAGGTAACCGTGAATTTGGGACAGTCAGAATTTTGACGAAAAGAAATCGAGTTTCTAGGTCACATTGTGACACCAGAGGGAATAAGAACAAATCCAGACAAACTCGAAGCAATCAGAGATTTTCCGGTGCCAAGAACAAAACGTCAGCTACGGGGTTATTTAGGATTAATCAATTTTTACAGGAGGTTTATTAAGATTGGGGGTGCAGCGACACCCACACTATGTCAGCTGACTGGAAAGAAAACGGTATGGAATTGGGACCCTGTCGCGCAGGAAGAGTATGAGGCGTTAAAGAAGGCACTGCTATCGGCACCTCTTCTCGGGCATCCAGACCTAGGGAAAGAGTTTTGTATGGCCACGGACAGTTCCCATAGTGGACTTGGGGTAACATTGTTCCAAGAGCAAGAGCAAGGAGGAGAAGTAATACAACAAGCTATTGCATTTGCGAGCCGAGTGCTTAGCAAAGCTGAGGGAAATTACACGGCAACTGAGCTTGAATCTTTGGCAATAGTATGGGGTTTTAGTAAGTTTAGATACTATTTGTATGGGAGGCATACTAAAATCTATACTGACCACAAGTCACTACAGTTTCTGATGTTGGCCAAACTTAACCATAGACGACTCGCTAGGTGGGCACTCTATTTACAGGAGTTTCAGTTTACGGTCATGTATATTCCTGGGCCACAGAATATAGTGGCAGATGCGTTGTCAAGGAAGCCAGTAGGTCATGGTCAATGCTTTGATGAGGAGGTAAACGAGAACAGATATGACATATTGTATATGCAGGGCGCGCCGTTCGAGAAATATATAGGGGCGGTACTCACAAATATCGCGAAAGAGCAGGATAAAGACGCGTCATGGAGAATGGTGAAGGGCAGAGTTAGAGCGAACTTAGATGCCAATATAGCGCGCTTTTATACAATTCAGAACGGGGTCCTTTTCTACCGTAGAAATCCGAACACACAGGACTGGGTGTTGTGTATACCAAATGAAATAGTCAACAAGCTGATCTGGTACACGCACCTAAGTTACGGGCATTACGGGGCAAGGAAATGCTGTAAGAAGTTAAGGGAATCAGTTTATTTCATTAGTATGAAGAGGAGGATCAAGAACGTGCTTGGTAGTTGCAAATTGTGCCAGAAGGCAAAATCGTTAACTATCTCATGCAAAGCACCGCTTTTTCCGATAGTGCCAGGTAGATTGAGGGAATTCGGAGCAACAGATTTGTTTGGCCCGCTACCTATGTCAGTGCAAGGATAAAGATATGTTTTAGTAGCAGTGGAAATGGTGTCAAAGTATGTGACTTTTACCGCATTGAAATGTGCGACGGGAAGGACAGTAGCAGCGGCGATCGTTAAAAACTTTTTGCGAGAAGTAGGAACTGTAGAAAAGTTCATAGCTGACAATGGACCACAATATAGATCCAGACAATGGCTAACCACACTGAAGAGAAGAAGGATAAAACCGGTGTTCATATCCCGATACCATGCTGCAAGTAACCCCAGTGAAAGAGTGATAAAAGAACTGGAAAAGTTGTGTAAGATCTACTGCCATAGGCAACATAGAAGTTGGAGTATTTTTCTCAAAGATTTTCGGGACATCCTCAATGAGCTACCACATGGAGCAACTGGTATATCACCAATTACGGTACTAAAGAATGAACCACCACCAGATCGAGTCAGGGAGCTGGTAGATTTTCCGCGATCAGGAAAGCAGAGGCACACAGAAATTGTCAAGGTTGCGATAGAGCGTATTAAGAAAGCAGCTAAGGATAGGCAGGAGAAGCAGAAAGGAAAGATCCGTAAGATCGAATTGCCAGTAGGAGACAAGGTTCTAATTAAAACTCATCGATTATCAAAGAACCACAGATTCCTAACTAGCAAATTCTTTACGGTGTATAGTGGACCATTCAGAGTGAGGCGGATTGTCCATGAAAGTGCTGTACTGATTGAGACGATCAAGGGAAAATAATCTCGTGGGCTTCATCACATTTCTAACATCAAATTATGGAAAAGTTAAGGACAGATCGAAAGCAGGCAATTTATGGTAGATAGTCAGTGTATTTATTTTTGGTGTGTAGCGTTGTGCAGGGTCAAATCGAACATACGAATTTTCAGGCGGGATGTCAGGACGTATGACGGAATAGACTGGTCAAATGAGTCGTGAACAGGAGTCGACAGAGTGGTGTATGTACGTATTTTTTGTCATATGAATAAGGATGAAGCAGAAACGACGTGATGATTAATGAGTGGATGAAGATGGTAGATAGAGAGAGAAGCGACGTGATAAATAGTAGTGGATAAAGGTGATATTTAAGGAGAGAAGCGACGTGAAGCAGTGTGATTAATAAAGAAAGATTCGACCTGATGAAACAGTGGTAAATAAAGGTGAGTAGAATTGAATAATGTGGAGATGTCTTAGATGTGTGTTACAGAGAGGCCTGTGTATGCTGCAATCGAGACTGATGCGAATGGCGAAGGAAGAGCAGGAAATGATGGAGTAATGGACGGACGGAGAGCCGAAATACGAATGAAGAGATGAGGACAGCTGCACAACGTGAAGGGACATAATGGGAGTATGAGATTCAGATGATGAACGTTGTGGGATACTGACGTAAGATGTAATATAAGTGTAAATCTAATTCTTACCATAACATTTCCAATATTAAAAAAAATAACTTTTGTTGTTGTTGTTGAAGCCTGATACCAGTGTAACTAATCAAAATGGTACCAATAATGTGTACAGTTATTTTGCAGGATGAATAATTTGTGTATTTTTTGTTCTTAGATGAACTGTCGCAATTCTAAAGTGATATTTAGCAAGATGAATAATCGGTAAAGTGAATGCAGAGGTAAGCCGATGGAGAGAGGTGCTGGAGTGAAAGGACGAATTCAGAGACTGGAAAGCTATCTCCGAAACAACTCCATGTGTTATGTGGTTGACTATAGGGGAGCAAAGGTATGGTATGTTGACGTGAGTGTGGTGGTGTTAAGGTTAGCTGACTTCTAGACCTATTCTGTTAGTGTATTAATGGATTGAATGAGAGGGAAAATGTGATGTCTGGTGAGTGAGAGTCGTAGAGTAGTGTGATCAATGCACACACTCCTGTAAAGGGGATGCTGCCGATCCATAACTAAAACATTATTGTGCTTTATCGTTTGATTTGGATGAACCTCGATGGCAGGTCAGGATATGACGTCATGCGGATGGTACATACATGTCCTAGAAATGTTGTTATATATAATAAAAAGGTAAAATATATAAAGAGATACTAATTTCAGTCTGTCACAAGCACAAAAGTGCATTGTATGTTGTAGATTTAGAGTCATCATTTTCTAAAATATTTATTGTGTTAGGATGTTAAAGTAGTTTACTATTTAACAACATGTGGTAGGTAATTGTGAGCTGTGTAGATTATTTGTTATTTTTTTGTTAGAACACTTTCAAGGGGTATTAATTTCAGACTGTCACAAGCACAAAGGTTCATTGTATATTGTAGTTTTAGAATCAACAGTCTCTAATATTTTCACTGTGATAGGATGTTAGAGTAGTCTACTATTTGGTATTGCAATTATGAGCTGTATAGATTGTTTCTTATTCCTTTTGTTTTTTTTTTTACACTTTCCTGTTTTGTATGAGGGACAACAGGTACAATCAATAGCACAAGTGTGGGCTGTATGTAGAAAAGAGATAAATGTTGATGTTGTATGTGTAGAAAACTAGGGTGTATGATTTTATGTTTTTTTAGAACAAAGATTCTTTTATTACCATTGTATCTAATAGATCTTACATGTAATCAATGAGTATTTAAATACTGTAAGAATATCCTTTTGTCTATAATGTTGTGAGCTGCACGGAAGTGTCTGACTGATTGGGTGTCGCAGCGCTGAGGTGCCCATGCAGAACGCGCCCGTACCCAGGTAAAAACAAAGCAGGGAGGCCAAGCTGACGTCGCGACAGAGCTGCGGCGCTCCCCACTCCACTGTCGGTCGGGGTACACTCCACGCGCCCGCTACAACAGGTCAACGGCCTGGAGCGACACGCACCTACCACTGGCTGCCATTCATAAGTTCCAGCACCCTTACGACTGGAGACAGTAACCCGCAGAGGCAACAGCGGGTGGTTTCTTCTGCTGAATGGCTCGTGCGGCGGTGGCGCGACGGCAGAATGAGCGACGCGCGGCAGAGTCCGGCGGGCATTTGTTACCAGCAACTATTAACTAGTACTGGACTGTGGAGCCGTGGAACAAGATGACTGCTCGTATGTCTCCATAAGGTGGAAAGTGAAGGACTGGTGTTTCCACGTTGTGAGTGGTGGAAAAGATTTTGTCTTTAGCAGACAGGACGATTGTTTTGTTTTGTCTTGACCACTGAATGGTGGGATCCATAAACATTTGGCAGTGACTTGTTAAGAGTGCTTTGTGAATTGCTTGTGAGACGCTTGGTATACTTAAAGAGGACAGTTGTCGTTTGGTGACTAATTGTTGTATGAATGTAAGAAACCAAAGTGGGACATTGACATTTGCATTTGTAATAGGAGACATTTCTTTAATTGGTGCGGGAATAAGTGCTATTTGTTGGAACTTACGACTTTTAATTACACCACGAACTGAAAGGGCACGACCGTGGATAATAGTAGTTGCAGGGCCATTTCTGGACGACCAGATTCGTGTGGATGGTACTGTAACGTGCGCGTGGGGCACACAATACTCATTGAAGCCTGTACTATGGTAAGTGAGTGGGGTTCACCTTACGAGACAGGATTTTCGTATAGATATTGACTGCGTGAACCTGAATGGTGGCAAATCAGACTTACACCCACTCTGTACTAACAACGATCCGTCAAGTAAGTTCAAAATGCAATTACACGTCAGTATGTACCAAAAGCAACACTGAAGATGCTACCAATTTGATAATAATACGGTCGCCAGCCTAATTAGGCATTAACTGAGTTTCTTCCCTGTAGAAGTTGATGTATATTCATGCAAAACAACAAGTAGTAACACTGCATAATATAGTAGAATTTTAGAACCAGAAAATCTATTGAACTGATAGTTTCACGTTCTGTACTGATATAAAAAAAATTATGAATACATAACACTGCACTATAATGTATACTACAAGGCTCTATACTGTCTATTGATCTGATTAAAATAGGGCATAGGTTACCCTAGGAATAGCACTTTCGAGCCACACACAAAATGTCAATTTTGATAAACATAAAACACTGATAAATTTTGACTTATATATTGACTTTAACTTTTTCTGGTCAAACCAATGTGGAACACTATTAAAAAAAATTGATTACTGAAATTATCATGCATTCAAGATTTCCAGTATATGAGTTACTACTCTTCTTATCTTATTTACTTCTCATTTAAATACCTCTCGAAATAATTAAATTTCATTACTATATCAATATTAAAGTTATCTTTCAACTTCGTTAGACCTTCGTTATTCATTTACTGGTTCATTAACAAAACAGTTCTTTAAACACCATTCTAACATAGCTAGGTCTGCAAGTAATTATTATTAACACAAAATTTAATTTTTCATTTCGTGACACTCGGATTCCACAACATCTGGAAGGGACCCTGCCTAGGTTAGTTGAGAGGATAATTAAATGAGGGGAAAGTTCTGGTAAAATTTAGGTTATTATTGAACAGTTCACTCTATGGTCCATACGAATACAGTACTAAAAGTTTCAACCTGCTTGTATCGATGCGGCGGTTGGCGGGCGGCAAGATGGCTAGGCACAGAGCACACATACAACCACAGCTAGGGCTCTTGATGTATCGGCACTTTAATTCTTCTTAGCGTCGCAATACTTTTCCATTTAGTGCCTATGGAATATTGCCGTGCTGTATGGGCGTTGGAACAGCATACCCGAGGCTCAGTGAAACTACATCTTCCAGGAGAACCTCCTCGCTCCAGAAGGTGTTGCACAGACCAACGCCAAACTCCAACTACTACTGCTGAGCCCGTTGTGCCGTGCAGGGCCCGCGTGCATTTTCCCACACTTGCCTGCCATCCACCTTTTACCGCTCCCTTACAGACAGGGTATTCACCCAAGGTTTTGCATTCTACATATCCTAACACATTGCCTACGTGTGGACCAGATGCACAGTTACAATTTTAAACATCTTACAAGAGTTTCAACGTTTCTTACGTTTCAATTCTGTTACAATATTGCTTCACATTTGACATAAACATTAATATTCACATTGAAACTCGTTTACAGTTTTCCTAACACAATGACATGAAACAAAAAAGAAATGAAATGAGAACATCAATTACACTAGTTTACCGAAATATCAGATGGAAAAAAAATTACTTATATGTACAATAGTACAGCGTCGTTGTTGTTACACATGCCCCTGTTTCCAATAAAGTTCACTAAGTGCAAATTTGATGGGAACACTAAACTTTATATTTATACAGGTGTTCTGAATCTTTGCGTGAATGTGCCATCATAAAAGTTCATATCATAAAACTTCCTTTCACTTGCTTCATATAGGTCTATACTTTTTAATATATCGAGAACATTTACCTATCATTTACTTAAGTGCCTTTGGCACAGTCCAACCTCCTATCACAACATGATTTAAATAGCAAATTACTTATCATTATTAAATTTCTCAGAGAAGTAAAATCAAAATCTGGAACACTAACACTTAACTACGAAGCAGATACAAATACCTATATACACTATAAAACAATTTGTTGCTGCTTGCATTAATGGCAGTCAATTTCCTTATTTACTAATAAACACACAATACTATTTAGAAAAATTACTACACATATTTGCTGCCTATTATTCAGATTTGGGCAGTCCATTTCGCATCATTTTATCACATCACCTGTACCACACTTACAATTCTCCTTTGACTATTTATCTGCCCCCTTTGGTGTTTGGCAGTCCTTTATATTATGACTCATATACTGCCCACTTTGATTTTTGGCAGTCTCATCTTTTATTTGGCTTGCAGCATTTGCTTTTTCTTTTCAGCCCTTTTTTCCATACACCTTTACATTTATAGTACATTTGGTAATCTGAAACTTACATAAGTGCATTAGCACACTGACAATGGTATACATACATTTACAAAGATTTATTACATTTAGAATAAAATAGCTTCAGCATAAGATACAGCACATTTACTGCCAATTGCTTTCTGATTGTACTTAGGTCACTCACTCCCAGGAACATACAGTTTCAGGTCCACAACGTTTCTTACACCTAAAGGTCTCTTGGATTTTGGGTAGATCAGGTAGTAAGCATTATCGTGCTGAATGTTCTGTGTTATATACGGTCCATTATAAATATATTTAAATTTGGAAATTTCATAGTTCAGTTCACTAGATTTTTCGTGGGTTTTTAAAAGAACATAATCCCCAATTTTAAATTTTGAAACTTTCAGGTTTTTATCATGTCTTTTAGATCTAGATTCAGCTCTTTGCTTTGCCCTTTTTCTGACTAATTCTTTCTTTTGACTCAACCCAAGCTTATACAAGGTGGAAACTCTAGTTTTTCCTCAATTAAACTTTTACTTCTGCTGCCTAACAAAATTTCTTCCGGTGGGAACCCAGTAGATTCCTGATGTAAGGTGTTCATGACATTCTCAAAGTCCAATATAAATCTGCCCCAGGCTCTAAATCATGTTCCTTCCTGTTTTTTTTTCCACAATGCACCTTGGTCGACTGTGACATAGTACCAAGATACGTTCCTGACCTGTGAACCATTTATATCTGGTGGCTTTTTCGCTTCCGGAAGTTCAAAGTCATGAAATACTTGAACTCTTTGTAACATTGACACTGAGTCGTCCGGTGGCTCCTTTTTCCTGTGTTCAGTCTCAACATCTGGGTTTTGTTTTGAAACTTCGTCATCAGTATGTACATTATCGCAATTAGCTGTATTCCCATTATTTTCACTAGTTCCGAAATACTCGTCATCTGAACTATCGTCAGAATCCGACCATACTGGATCGCTTTCAGGTTCTAACATAAAAGCTTTTCTGAGACAGGCACTAAGTTCTTCCTCTTCATTTTTGTCAGGCTTTGATTTTAACTCAATATCCTCTTTTGGCAAAACGACCTCATTATCAGCTTTACTCACATCCACTGTTACTTCATATTTAGTGTAATCCTCGTGGACTTCAATTACTCTTAGGTAATTAACTGCCCCTTCCCCACGGTGCCTTTCGGTAACAGCTTGTACTGTTGGCGGATCATTAACAGAAGTAACTTCCTCGTCAATGCTTAGGATTTCATCCTCCAATTCCTTCCTATCTTTAACCATCGTCCTATCGGCAGCACGCGTACTTTGCGCGGCGCTATTTACTCTCTCCTCTTCAAATTCGGGCCACGTCACCTTATCGACGTCCCTACTATTTACTTTTTCACTAATTAACCTCATTGCCTCATATTCCTTCTTAAAATCCTCCCACTCACATTGCTTTAGGCCCTTGTACAGATCGTCGATCTGCACACGCCAATCAGTTACTTCCGCTAATTCATTCTCGCCATTTATTTCATTGCTAACACTGCTAACCGCACCTCTCTGTGTATCCACTATTTCCTTCGCCACGGAATTACCACTCGTAATGCATTCACCAGCTCTTATGGCAATGTTTGTACCTTATTCTGCCGCCTTGCTAGCGGCTTCTCTCTGAACAGCTGTTCTGCTAGGCTGGGCCGTTGCCCTCTGATGTTCCACTCGCCTGTTAACATGTAGCGCTCGGCGTTGCGAAGATGACTCATTCGCGCTCGCACCTGACACTTGTTTCGCAACAACACGTTGCGTCTTTCCACGCCTGTCTCTATGCTGTCTCATAACTTGACTGTCAGTCCGGTAATGTTTCTTAAATCGGGGCCGGTATGTTTTGTCCACTTCCGTTTGGCCCGCAACGTTCGCGGAAATCAGTTTCCTGCATCGTTATTATCTTGCACGGTGTATCCTCTACCGCGACCTGGATAACCCCCTCTTCCTCTTCCTCTGCCTCTACCTCTCTGTATCATGTTGACGCGAAACCCATCGCCGTAATTTCTCTCGTCATTATTGCGGTTATTCCTGTTACTAAAATTCTGATAATTGGCACGACTTTTGCACCAGTGATCTTCGTCTTCGACCCTTTCGAGAAACGCTTGGAAGCTGCGATGATTGCTTCCCACATATCTCTTCGAATCTTCTGGAAGCTTTTTATATAGCTCCCATACGATTTCAGAATCGGATCTTCTCCCTCTTAAATGTGTCAACTTTCGGTACCAATATTCGCAGAAATCTTTCAATGAATTGCTGCCCCTGTTATCCTGAAGTTTGGCCATGATAAACTCACGCCACAAATGATCCTGTTTTTGTTTGGACCAATATTCTTCCATAAACTTTTGTTTAAACTCTTCGAACATCATTAGTTCGGTATTCAAGTTAATTCCCCAGCGCTTAGCGTCACCTGCTAAGGCGCTAATTACTACGTTTATCTTCTCCTGACCAGACAAGTGTTCAGGAAACATCCTCTCGCAATTTTTGATGAAATCCAACGCATGCCATCCGTTATGTTTTTTGGCGGGATCGAAGCGCTCCTCATCTTCCAACAGCTTCGTAAGTGGAGTGCCATTACAGACAACACCAGGCCTATCTTTGATTTTACTCTCGAGATCGAAAATTTTGCCTTGAATTTTCTATGTATTTTGTTCACACTTTTGTACACATCCAGTAACTTTTTCGCCTAAATTCCTTTCAGTATCTGAAACTGCCTTTTTCAACTGTGATATTCCACACTGGCATTCGTTTACGATCTCAGTTTTAAGACTGAAAACTTTTTCGTCTACTTTTATTTCAACTAGAGGCTCTACTTTCTCTTGGATGTTGAGAATTTCAACATCAAACCTACTGTTAATGTTGTCAATTTCCCCCTGCATAGTATTCATATTTTTATTAATTGTGTCAATTTCAGACTTCATAGTATTTACTACAGGGCTTAAATTACCCACTTTTTGTTCTACCTGTTCTATTTGTTTACTAATTTTAATTACTTGTTCTTCGACCTGTGCTTTAAGCTGACCAATTTGTGTTTTAAGCTGCTCGTCAACGTTTGTTTTAAGCTGGTCATTCTGTGTTTTGAGCTGCTCGTCAACGTGTGTTTTAAGCTGATCATTCTGTGTTTTGAGCTGCTCACTCTGCAATTTGCTTGGTTAATCGTTCAAATAAGTCGTTCATGCTTAATATTTTCACACTGTTTTGTTCTACGGAATCGGTGTATTCCGATCCTATTTCAAAATTTTCTTTCGGTTCTTTCTTTATCTGTGGTGAATCAAACATGTCAGTGGATTCGTTCACGTACCAACTATCATCTACAAAGTCATCCTCTACTTCTTGTTTTATTCCTTGTAGTGTTCGAGCCAACCTCGACATTTCAATTTGTTCGTTAATATGTTCGTGGTATTGTATGTACATCAATTGTCTACCGCTAACGCCATCTGTTATCTGGCCGCGTAAACTCCCGTCATTGCCAGCCGCATTTTCCATTACGCTCGGCACATCTACTGTGTCTACGTTCTTGTCCATACTGAACGCAAATGACACCTCACTACCGTACTTGACGTTCACTGCTATATTCTTTACTGAATAATATTGCATTTCGTGCCACTGAACATCCACTGTTCGGTATTCACATTAATTTGTAACCGACAACAACTGGATGTCCTGTCACCGGGAGCCACTTGTAATGTGCGCGTGGGGCACACAATACTCATTAAAGCCTGTACTATGGTAAGTGAGTAGGGTTCACCTTACGAGACAGGATTTTCGTATAGATATTGACTGCGTGTACCTGAATGGTGGCAAATCAGACTTACACCCACTCTGTACTAACAATGATCCGTCAAGTAAGTTCAAAATGCAATTACACGTCAGTATGTACCAAAAGCGACACTGAAGATGCTACCAATTTGATAATAATACGGTCGCCAGCCTAATTAGGCATTAACTGAGTTTCTTCCCTGTACAAGTTGATGTATATTCATGCAAAACAACAAGTAGTAACACTGCATAATATAGTAGAATTTTAGCACCAGAAAATCTATTGAACTGATAGTTTCACGTTCTGTACTGATATGAAAAAAATTATGAATACATAACACTGTACTATAATGTATACTACAAGGCTCTATACTGTCTATTGATCTGATTAAAATAGGGCATAGGTTACCCTAGGAATAGCACTTTCGAGCCACACACAAAATGTCAATTTTGATAAACATAAAACTCTGATAAATTTTGACTTCTATATTGACTTTAACTTTTTCTGGTCAAACCAATGTGGAACACTTCAGAATTCAAATGAATAAAAAAGGGGGGGGGGGACCCTGAAACTGTTATGATCACTATATTAAAAAAAATGATTACTGAAATTATCATGTGTTCAAGATTTCCAGTATATGAGTTACTACTCTTTTTATCTTATTTACTTCTCATTTAAATACCTTTACATCTGTCTCGAAATAATTACACTTCATTACTATATCAATATTAAAGTTATCTTTCAGCTTTGTTAGGCCTTCATTATTCATTTACTGGCTCATTAACAAAACAGTTCTTTAAACACCATTCTAACATAACTAGGTCTGCAAGTAATTATTATTAACACAAAATTTAATTTTTCATTTTGGGACACTCGGATTGCACAACATTTGGAAAGGATCCTGCCTAGGTTAGTTGTGAGGATAATTAAATGAGGGGAAAGTTCTGGTAAAATTTAGGTTATTAGTGAACAGTTCACTCTATGGTCCATACGAATACAGTACTAAAAGTTTCAACCTGCTTGTATCGATGCGGCGGTTGGCGGGCGGCAAGATGGCTAGGCACAGAGCACACATACAACCACAGCAAGGGCTCTCGATGTATCGGCACTTTAATTCTTCTTAGCGTCACAATACTTTTCCATTTAGTGCTTATGAAATATTGCCATGCTGTATGGGCGATGGAAGAGCATACCCGAGGCTCAGTGAAACTACGTCTTCCAGGAGAGCCTCCTCACTCCAAAACGTGTTGCTCAGACCAATGCCAAACTCCAACTACTACTGCTGAGCCCGTTGTGCCGTGCAGTGCCCACGTGCATTTTCCCGTGCTCACCTGCCATCCACCTTTTATCGCTCCCTTACAGACAGGGTATTCACCCAAGGTTTTGCATTCTGTATATCCTAACACATTGCCTACGTATGGACCAGACGCACAGTTACAATTTTAAGGGGCTCCGGAACGCCCTATACTTGCAATGTTAAAATAACGCTTATAAATTACATCTTTCCTCACAAAGTATTTGAGGTAGGAAGTTGAACTTTTTACAGATTATTTATTGGAATATGGGCTACAACTTAACACAGGGATTTTACAAAATTTTAGTTCAGTTATTAAAGATGATTTTTTTTCAATTGTAATGAAAATTCACAACATTTTTTTGCAATTTATTTTTTGCAATTTTTTATTTATATATTCAAAAATATACAGTTTTTTGGAAAAAGGCTGTGTTAAATTATGCAGAAGGTACTGTGTAACATTTACTGAAAGTTTGAAACAAATATGTTTGGAAGATCCTTAGAAAACACGTAATTAGTATGAGAAAATAAAAGTTTTGGGAATCGACCGACAAAGATTGGATTAGCTTTTTAGTGCATTCCAGGTCCATAGGATGGATTATCTTCATCCTCTGCAAACTCCTCCTCCAGCTTCCTCTTGTTCCTCCTCCTGTTTACTCTTGCTTGTATTTCTAGACTCTTTAAAGGCCTGTCTGCTGCCCGAAGGTGTTCCTTGTCTAAAGCAAGCATCGCTCATACCATGTTAGAACCTATCTTCATTCCCATATTTCTAAATACCTTGCACCTTACAATGTTGCCATCATTGAAAGTCGCAACAGCATCATACACACCAAAGTGAAGTGTTTCTATTCCAACAAATACAGTCTTGGGGATTCTCGACCATATAACACTATTTACACTTTCATTGGGGTTTTGAGTTTTTCCGTGATTACACTTTTTCAACAGTTCAGGTGCTGCTAAATCTTTGAAAATAGGTTTTATCACCTCCATTATTGCATGAGGCAGACTATGCTTATGAGTGTACACTTCACCAGTTAGCAATCCTTTGTTATATTTACACCAACTGTCTTCTTCTTTGGGACACAAGCTATGTTGGGGATTTTCATCGGTTGAAGAAGTATAAAAAAAAAGAGCCCAAACAGCCTTCTTCATTTCGTCGACACTTTGTGTATTTTGCCTAATAGCCATTCCATAATAGTTCTGTATTTTGTCAATTACACTGTCAGTTAACCTTCCCTTCCCATCCAACCCTTTACCATCACTGAGTTTTTGTTTTTTGTACGAAGCTTTCAGTCGCCGAAGTCTTGTTCCCATTCGCTTCTGTACGTGTCCAATACACTCAAATTTCTGCACTACAACATCATCACCATAGGGCTTCAGTCCTTGAACATGTTTGAAACTTTTAGAATCACCGTCACCAAGGTAATTAACATATCGCACTTTATCACACGCCTCAGAACGCTGGAATATACTGGCAACACCACCCACTTCCATTCCTCCACTACTGCCACTACAGTTAGCTTTGCAATTATTTTCATGTGTACCTTTATATTTTTGTGGACACCTACAATACTTTGATATTACTGCTACATCTAAAACTTTTCCTGTATACATACAGGTGGCAGATACTACACCATGAAGAGATGTGTGTTCCCATTTATACCAGGTACCATCGAACGCTGCAGTCAAATCTCTGTTACCATTATTTTTCATTACTGCCTCTTCCACAGCGTTCTTCATAGATTGTATACAGACATCTTCTACTTTAGACCCTATTAATTTATTATAGGTCGTAAACTTGGTTGGGGGATTTGGAAGATTCATGATGCCACAGAAAATTGCACCTGCAGTAGCACCCTTACCAACTGAACGCAAGGAATAAAGAAACCTAATGTTGTGTTCGTAGATTTTGCTACCATTTTCTTCAGTTGCAGTTACTGCAACACTGTTCCAAAAGGTGGTCATGTATGAACACTTATCACATTTCAGTTGTATTTCACTAGCAAGTCCTACGTGCTTTATTATGGAGAGTTCCAGAACAGCTTCACTACAATGAATACATCTTACACAGTTTGAAAAAATTCCTTTGAGAACCGACATATCAAATATTTCATTCACATCCGATTCGCCCATAAAACATTCATAGTTTTCACTCATTGAACCAAGCTTCTTCTGTGAAGTATTTTCTTTCCCACTTTGACTGCTATGGGCAGGTGTACTTGAGAGGTTAGGTTCACTCACTTGGTTATCATCTTTATTGTTTACAGTAATAACACATACCTTTGGCTTTCCAACATTTCTCCTTTTCTTAAAAGCCTTCAGAGGATTTCTAATAACTTTACTTTTACTCATTATTATACTTCAACAAAACAGAGACTCAAGAAACAGAATTAATTACGAATATTTTCGAGATAACGACAGAGTAAATAAACATGAAACAATCGACAATCACACCAGCGATATGTATTGAACCATCACAGGTTAGCCACAACACATACTTTATCTCACATCACTAAAATGTACCTGATGAACACGGACGTTAATAATAACACCATTTGATAGCAGTTTAACAGCGCCACAGTGGGTCACGCCCATGTAGAACACATTTCAAAAAAAATTTAAAAATAGTTGTAGTCTTCGGAATTGAATAAATTATATATCTATTAAAAGGTAATAGTCTGCAGATTCAGAAAACGCAAAAAAGTAAAAATTGAACTTTTCATGATTTTGAGCCTTTCTGGAGCCCCTTAAACATCTTACAACAGTTTCAACGTTTATTACATTTCAATTCTGTTACAATATTGCTTGACATTTGACATAAACATTAATATTCACATTGAAACTCGTTTACAGTTTTCCTAACACAATGACACGAAACAAAAAAGAAATGAAATCAGAACATCAATTACACTAGTTTACCGAAACATCAGATGGAAAAAATATTTACTTATATGTACAATAGTACAGCGTCGTTGTTGTTACAGTACTCTGAGATTGCCTATGACATTTGTGTTTAATGTGAGATACACTTTACTGTTCAGTGTGTGTTCAAAATGCTGATTTGAGTGACTTAAAGACTTTCGTCCGGGTAACCGTGGGAGAGCTTTGACACCGAGACAGTGTTTCTAGGAAAACTATCAGCAACTTTTTGACCCCAAGAAAATCACAGAATGAAATGATTCCGTGTGACTTGCAAGATAGGGAATAATGTATTTGTACTTGTAATTGTGTAATTTTTTTATATGTTTCATTCCTGAAGGGACAGCAAGTGTAATTGTATTTCATTAACATTTGTGTTTAGAATAGTTAGTGTTTTTTTTGTTTGTTCTGGGTTATCAAGTTCACGTAGCATGTTTATTAGAATATTTGGTACAAGGATGCTTTAATTATTAGCCAGTGTCGCAATACTAACGTAGCGGCTCTTGTTGCATTGGTCAGTAAGGTTGTCACAGTGGACAAGAGTTTGCATTGCACAACAAATATCGGAATTAACTGATGCATTTTGACGTCGTGGACAGTAATGATCTTGTTGGTGTGTTGACTGAAGCCACTTATTTGCATTATCACAGTGGTGATATTTCACATTAAAGGGGTAACGAAGGCTAGTCGAAATGCAAGTTCTTGTCGTCTAAAATGTGTAGCAACAGAGAAATGAGCCGTAGAGTAAGATACGACTGCTACTGGTGGATTCAAGCACTTATTGCTAACTATTTACTGCGTGTTTTGATCAAAGTTGATGGACTGACTAGCTCAGCAGCAGGTATTTGTACTGGTGGACAAGGATAAGGTTAAACTCACAGTCGAGTAGTGATGGCAATTGCTTAAGTGATGATAGTTAATGAGGTATGACATGATGTCTTAGATGAACTATACAACGTAACCAGTATGTAACTCGTGGTATATTTCATTGTTTTTCTTCTCAGTTTTATTTCTCTGTAGGTTTGATGTATATTTTAGAGTAATGGTATGGAGCCTGACATTCTACATGTAACTAGTGTACGCAATTTTTTTTCTTTTGTTGATTTTGTTTTGTATTTAGACATTGCCGTGTAAAGATTGTTACAACGCAATTTATGAATGTCAGATTACTTGTTCCGTGTTTGGACGGTGAGCTATTTAAAGTTTTATGAGTACAATTAGTATTTTTTATTTGTTTTAGAATTATTGAAGTTTGGATTACTCCTAAAAATAACAGAGATCCCGGTAACTAAGCAAATTTTTATCTCATCATTATTTTTTATTTGTATGACGTAACGTTTTATTTGTCATTTGGATTGTTGTAAATTTGTATGTGTACATTACTCCGGATTGTGGAGAGTACAATAATGCAACAACTGTGTCAATAATTTGGTAAAGTAACAGCATTTGGTCGTCTATTTGAGGTCGCCAGGGGCTAAAGTCTCCTCCTGGTTATTTTGATGACTTGCTACGTTTGTTCTAATACAGTTTTCTTAAAAAAATGTTCGGAACTACCCTCGCGTTGCAAGGATAGTACCGTGCCATTTTTTTCTGCATGGGTAGCCGGTGGTGAAAGGGTACAGTACCGCCCGACATTGAAAATAGGTACAACATTCATCGTTATTCTTGTCAGAACAACATATTTTTTCTAATAATAACTCAATTTCAATTAATACAGCAAAGCCGGATACCAGTGTGGAAAAGAATGACAATTTATTTATTTAATTGATCACATGTGCACTCCCACAAAATAAATCCCTGCATCCAGTTTGGTTAGATCTGTGAAATGAATGAATGAATGTATGGTTGTCTGCTAACCGCAGATAGTGAATGTGAATATATGATCATCTTTGAGACGGTACTTGGGTCACCTTTGGTGGGACCAAAGAGATGAAATTTACCTGAGCTTTGAGTGCCTGAAATGTGGCTGGCCAATACGGTAGCAAGGTGCTCCCCCACTTCGGCAGAGGCGCGAGAGGACCTGAAGAACGGCCATGTTTCAGCACTCTGCCGCTGGATCTAGTGTTGGTAAGACCTGTCTTAGGCGTGCTCCATAAGGACAAAAGAGTGGAGACTTGGTATGCATGTGAAATACTTAAGAGTAGTTTAGAATAATAATTTCTCTATTTCAGGGACTTTTGTGGGGAGAATTAAATGTCAGGCAGGTAATATTAAGGGAATCGTAGTAATCTTCGGAAGTGACCAACGGTCACAATGAAATCACGTGTAGCAATAAGTTGAAATACTTCCGATTGGTTAAGTTAAGCTGAATTACTAGCGTGAGTACTATAAGTTGGAAATATTTAAGAAATGGCGTGTGCAGGACTTGAAATTAGAGACGAGTACTTCCAAGTGCTGAGTACTGTGTGAGTCTCAATCTGTGTATGAGACAAAGGATAAAGAGAAGTACTCGTCCATGGTATCGGTTGAGGACTTGCGTCTGTGATGAATATGTTCTTAATATTACTTTGCGTGTTATGTTTCCGTGTGACGCTTGATTCAAACTATAATACTCTGAGAGAGAAGCAAGGTGAGTCAGCCGTCTATCCAGCAACGCCACTTGGCTTGCATTGCACAGGAAGACGTGCATATATCGTCCAGAGTTCGTAGTAGGAAAGAAAAGTTACAAAATGGGGCAGTGTTGTGTGGAACTGGGATGAATACTAATTGAAGTGTGAAAGCTGAAAGTGATGGGATTATAATGTTGTGACTATTCCTATGTTGTATTCCATGTTGCACTGTGGTGTATGTCATGTAATTTAAGTATGTGTGGTTTGCATGGGAGAGTAGCAAGGTAGTTTCAGAGGTAGTGGGTTATGCATGTTCCTTTTGTACCGCTCGGTCTGGAGGAAAGTTTTGTGATGATGGTTGTGAGAGCCGAAGTGTGAGATACAGCAAAAGATCCACCATCCTATCCAGAAAGTGCACTGTAGCGTTAAAGAATTACGAGACCATAAGATAGAGAATCACCAATGTAAAGCCATGCCCTCTGGACGGAATTTCTCATGTGTTATTGTTGTAGGTTATAGAATTTGTGTGTTTAGGTTATAGAATTTATCGGAATAAATAAGATAGTGAAAAGAAAAAGATTTGTGGCCTTTTCCTTCGAATTGTATGTTTCCATGATATCCAGAATTTATAATGTGTGCGCCATTTATATTCAGTGCGATGGCCACGTGTTGATCAAAGCCATTAAATAAAAAAGAAAATGTGGTATTGCCAGTGTGTAGTGAACAGTCAGAGTTGTGTAAATTACTAATAGTCAGATGTGCGTTTCCGTTGCGTAATATTCATACAGAAGAATAATTTGTAACTTAATTGTGAGTACTAGAGTTCATGTTACTCGATAAATAAGAATAAATCCACTCGCTTGGCAGAGCACTCATCTTGCAAGCCTGACTGCTTGATGCCACAGTGTTATATACGTTATTTCCCTAACAACCTTCCGCTACTCACTCAGGTTTTGAGGACACAATGTACAAATGTACTCCACTACTTTTTTGTTAAAAGTACGTTTCTTCTCTATTTAATTATTTTATTTGTTTTTTACGTTCTCTTAGATGCGCGAGTAAATTCGTTAGTAATACTTTTGAAACGAGGGAGGGAATCAAACATTTAATTTTTTAAACGCAAAATGAGTTTTTGTGACTACACCCATTTATTACTCGCAACATGCTACATTACACAAGAAGTAATTAAACTATTCAAAATAACTTTAATGAAGAAGCTCATAATACACTAAAAAGTAATCACAGTAGATATGTCCAATAAGAAATCACGTACAATTCTTACAAACAACTCTAGTTTCGAATGTTCAATACACTCCCTTACGTTACATTTTGCACACACTCTTTGTTTTGATTTATTTCTTGATCTGCCACATATTCTACAACGTCCTTAGCCCTCTTTTTTTAGTTTAGCTATTTCCATTTTTTTCTTCTGAGTCCTTTCCTAACAACACCAGTCCTCGAATTTTTAGTTGTCTGGGTACCAAGGACTGTTTCATGCGTTCGTGAATCTGCGGTTTCACCATTTGCCAACTAATTTCGTCAAGGAAATAAGCTCGTTTCACTTTAACATAGTTTTTGTTTGCTGAATAAATGCATAAAGCATTGATAGAGGCGATATTTAAAATATTGTAAAAAATTGCTGTTAGGTATCTTTTAGTAGTTCTTGCTGTATCATAATTTGAACAAAGTTGATTGAGTACGTCAGCTCCAATTTTTGTGCGATTATAGAATGTAACAATCTCTGATTTGTTTTTTGAACTGGTGGACTCGTCAATCGTTGCATCATTGTGCATACTTGAAAGTAAAGTTACTGCTTTATTTTTCTTTTCGCAGTAGCATACATGTGTTGCGTCATGTCTAAAGCCGAAACCAGAAGTGTTTATTTTTCAAGATTTGCTGGGTAAAAATTCGTAAGGTATTTCTTTTTTTGTTGTGTCTTATTGTTTCAACATAAGTTGTATTTTTCTGAAGCAGTTCTTGATGAAGAGGATAGCTAGTAAACCAATTATCGCCTGTGATGTTACGTCATATGCCTAAAATTGGTTTCGCAATTCTCATGACGAACTCCTTTCCTGCGTTGCTTACATCAAAAGTCCCCGCCGGCTGTTTTCCACAATAAATTTCCATTTTCGCAGTGTACATTCTAGAATCCACTAACACAAACATCTGTGGGTCATAACGAGCAGGTTTACTAGGTACAAACTGTCCGAATGGACATCGTCCACGAAAACCAACCAGCTGCTCATCAATTGTGACGTACTCTCCAGGAGTATAGTACTTCTGAAAGTTTTCTAACACCAAATCCGTAAGTTCTCTTATTGATGACAATTTGTCGTGCTTTTTTCTCTCATTTCTAGCGCTTACGTCATCAAATCTGAGGCAACGAAGCGAGAAATGAAATCTATTCCTCGAAATAGTCAAATAGACTCTTTCAATACCACTGCCTTTCTCATTGTCCCATATTCTGCAAGTATTCGACTTGGAAAACTTTAGCATACCAGTGAAAAAAAGTATACCAAACAGGGCATGCACTTCACATTGATCTGTTAATTTTGCATCTCGTTCTCTAGAAAATATGTGCCTGATTGTTTCTGTATAAATGCTGGTACTTTTCACGATCAGCTCTATTATTCTGTCATCAATGATCAAGTTAATGCAAACGAATTTCAGACTTTGATTTTTTTTGTCTCTCCTTTTGGACCAGGAGCATGAAGAAAGATATTGCTGGACTTGGTTTTAACATTAGGACGAGGCGGAAATTTATTCCGTTTTATTTTATCTTTTCCAAAATAAAAATCTGATTCTTCACTTGCCTTGTTGAATTTCTCTTCCCTGTCGACATTATCTTCTTCCGGTTTTTCTTCACTTGCCTTGTTGAAGCTCTCTTCCATGTCCACATTGTCTTCTTCCGAATCTTCCACGAAAATGTTTCCAGTTTGCTCGTCTGGTCGTCACCATCCTCGCTTGTATATCCATAGTACAGATTAGAATCACAATCGGATGGCTCATCAGTATGCAGTTCTTCCTCCAGCCATTGCATCCAAATCCTTTCATCAGAAGTGCGATCTGCCATTATACCTAAATAATAAACATTAATTAATACAATAGCAATCCAAACATATTTCAAATATAATGGAAATTAAAACTTTTACGTACCATATAAAATATGTGCTGGCACTTCGATACTCGCGTGGAGTACACGTGTGCGCCAAACACGACAGGATACACTCAAGACTTTCCTACGAAAAGATCCGTGCAGGACGGCGCACGCCATTTACTGTAGGTACAGGTTAGAAGAAGAATGCCATACTCTGAGGATTTTAGCCCCGCCACTCTGGCCAACAATAAGAAAATAACGTTTAGAACGACGATGGAGTACATTTGTACTCCACGCGACTAACCGAGGGATAAATATGTATTTTTTCTTACAAATTTTTAGAATGACCCTTTTTCCTTTAACAAAATTTTAATCACCTACTAAGTAACATCACGTCTGCCCCCACTGTCTGCTGGGAGGCCATATTTCTTGCTTATGGCTGCAGACAGTAGTAGTTACTACAGTGATTATAAAATATGCGTACATGATTTTGAAAATCACAGGTTTTTATGGTATGGTCTGAGGACGTACCTAATATTATGGTACCAGAGGATAGGAAAGAGTGTAAGGGGTGTATTATATTTTTCTTCGCATCAGAACAACGTTTTTGCTCAGTTGAAAACTGGAACTTAGTTTCTGTACAAATAAAATTATACTAATAATTACATACAGTGAAAGAAAATACTTAGTACTAGGTACTCGTTATTGTCTTTACACCTCTTTTACCATATACCAAGCACTGTTTTTGTTATAAAATTTTGTTTGTCATAAATGATGAAACTGACTTGTTTTGGTTGGCTTATGTCATCTAAACACTTCAGTTATTTCTAGTGGCAGTGTTCTCAACTCTCAGCGTTGTTGGTTCAAAGTCTAGCATGAGTGAATGTGTGCAGCAGTCTTGTCCAAACGAACACCGTATTTTGCCTCGTCTTTTCAAGTCGCATCCCCAGAATACTATGTCGGTTCATTTGCGGCGCAGTGAAAACCGAAGATGACACTAGGCACGGTGTTTTGGGCAAGACATTAGTTCGGCAAGTTTGCCACACGTCTGTAATACGCTTTCAAGTAGTTCACCATATAGCGTTAGCCGTCGTCCTTTTGATGCACCGCCTACACACGGTCTCACGCGTTCCATCTCATAACTCCTCAGAATATCGCCCCATTACACAAATTAAATATCTTTAAACGTATTAATAAACATTTGTCATAATCATAGCACTTTCCCTTTCTTATGTGTTGTGTTGTGCGGTAAACATGTCCATCTCGTTTTAATATAGGTAACAAGTCTGTTACGGATGCAGAAGGTTACATTGCATTTTACACATACATATATACATTAATTAATTTTTAACATTCAAGTTACAATTAGATCTTATCGTTCATTAAACACACCTTGAGAAAAATTTTATTTTGTTTGCTGCTGGGCTAATACACTGAACCGCCAAAGGAACTGGTATTGGCGTGCATATTCAAATACAGAGACATGTAAACAAGACGGCGCTGCGGTCGGCAACGCCTATATAAGAAAACAAGTCTCCAGGGCAGTTGTTAGATCGGTTACTGCTGCTAGATTGGCAAGTTATCAAGCTTTAAGTGAGTTTGAACGTGGTGTTATATAGCGCACGAGCAATGGGAAACAGCATCTCCAAGGTAGCGATGAAGTGGAGATTTTCCCTAACGACCATTTCACGAGTGTAGCGTGACTATCAGGAATCCGGCAAAATATAAAATCTTTGACAGTGCTGCGACCTTAAAAAAATTCTGCAAAGACGTCAGAAGAGAATCGTTCGACCTGAAGGAAGTGCAACCCTTTCGAAAATTACTGCAAATTTCAATGTTGCGCCATCGACAAGTGTCGGCGTGCGAGTCATTCAACGAAATATCATCGATTTGAGCTTTCGGAACCGAATGTCCAATCAAGTACCCTTGATGACTGAACGACATAAAGCTTTACGCCTCGCATTGGCCCATCAACATCGACATTGGACTGTTCATGACTCGTTTCAAATTGTATCGAGTGGGTGGACGTGTACAGGTATGGAGACGTCTTCATGAATCCATGGACCTTGCATGTCAGCAGGGAACTGTTCAAGCTGGTGGAGGCTCTGTAACGGTGTGGGGCTTGTGCAGGTGGACTGAGATGGGACCCCTGATACTTCTAGATACGACCCTGACTGGTGACATGTATGTAAGCATCCTGGCTGATCACCTGAATCCATCCATGTGCATTGTACATTCTGAGGGACTTAGGCAATTGCAGCAGGAGGATGCAACACCCCAACGTCCAGAATCGTTAAAGAGTAGGTACAGGAACTTTTTTCTGAGTTCAAACATTTCCGCTGGCCACCAAATCCCCAGATATGAACATTATTCATCACATCTGGGATGCCTTGCAACGTGTTGTTCAGAAGAGATCTCCACCCCCTCGTACTCTTACGGGTTTATGGAGAACCGTGCCGAATTCATGGTGTCAGTTCCCTCCAGCACTACTTCAGACATTAGTCGAGTCCACGCCACATCGTATTGTGGAACTTCTGTGTGCTCGCAGGGCCCCCACACGTTATTAGGCAGTGTCTATCAGCATTCCTGGGGTATTAGGAATCGTTGTTCCAATGAACAAGTTATGAAGGGCAGTCTAATGAAAACCATATACCTGCCACAATGAAACGATAGAATGGTTCATCTACATCTACATACATACTCCGCAATCAACCATACGGTGCGTGGTGGAGGGTACCCCGTACCACAACTACCATCTTCTCTCCCTGTTCCACTCCCAAACAGAACGAGAGAAAAATGACTGCCTATATGCCTCTGTTCGGGCCCTAATCTCTCTTACCTTATCTTTGTGGTCTTTCCGCGAAATGTAAGTTGGCGGCAGTAAAATTGTACTGCAGTCAGCCTCAAATGCTGGTTCTCTAAATTTCCTCAGTAGCGATTCACGAAAAGAACGCCTCCTTTCCTCTAGAGACTCCCACCTGATTTCCTGAAGCATTTCCGTAACACTCGCGTGATGATCAAACCTACCAGTAATCAATCCAGCAGCCCGCCTCTGAATTGATTCTACGTCCTCCCTCAATCCGACCTGATAGGGGTCCCAAACGCTCGAGCAGTACTCAAGAATAGGTCGTATTAGTGTTTTATAAGCGGTCTTCTTTACAGATGAACCACATCTTCCCAAAATTCTACCAATGAACTGAAGACGACTATCCGCCTTCCCCACAACTGCCATTACATGCTTGTCCCACTTCATATCGCTCAGCAATGTTACTCCGAAATGTTTAATCGACGTGACTGTGTCAAGCGCTACACTACTAATGAGGTATTCAAACCTTACAGGATTCTTTTTACTATTCATCTGCATTAATTTACATTTATCTACATCTAGAGTTAGCTGCCATTCCTTACACCAATCACAAATCCTGTCCAAGTCATCTTGTATCCTCCTACACTCACTCAACGACGACACCTTCCAGTACACCACAGCATCATCAGCAAACAGCCGCACATTGCTATCCGCCCTATCCAAAAGATCATTTATGTAGATAGAAAACAACAGTGGACCTACCACACTTCCCTGAGTCACTCCAGATGATACCCTCACCTCCGATGAACACTCACCATCGAGGACAACGTACTGGGTTCTATTACTTAGGAAGTCAAAAGCAATCACCATTGCATTAAGACATTAATACCAGTTGGAGATGAGACGATCAATTCCTGTTTTGCAGAGCATGGTCGGCCACTGATGGATCCACAACAGTACACACTCTTGCGTTCCCTGATCCAACTGAAACTGTTGTCTATGCATGTCTTTCTGTAGGTCACCAACCATGTGAAAATCAAATGGCGAAAGATCCAGGCTGTATAGAGGATACTGCAAGATTTCTTTCAAGGTGGGCATTATCGCGCAACACGGTGCTTCTGTCCACGAGATTACAGCAGCCCGAAGGCAAACTGCAAAGCCAGCTGTGTAAACATCCCACATCTCCCTCGCCGAAGAAATCCAAATCTGTTTACACGAGTTCCGGAAAGGTCATTATGTCCTTCCTTATCGACTGCAGGGGCCATCTGCTCGTCAAGTGATCGAGCATGGAACCACAATCAATCCACAGTGCTGTGAAGACACATTGAAGAAACTGTGACGTGTCATAAAGTCAAAAAGCCCAGCAATTCTGTAGGACAGAGTCATCCTGTTGCACGCTAACGCCCGCCTCCACACTGCCAATTGGACAAAGCCATTGTTGGGAAACAATGGAACATCCTCCACACAGCCCAATTCATTTATCATGTGATTTTCAGTTCATTCGTAACTTAGCGAAGGACGTGCGTGGACATCGGTTTCAGTCATATAAGGAAGTACATGAATGAGTGCAGTTGATCCATCGATAGTAACCATGTTCTATGAAACAGAAATTGATCGTCTCATCTCGCAGTGGGATAATTGTCTTAACGCATGTGGTGATTATTTTTGAATTAAAAAGTTCCGGCTGGTGTTCCGTTTTCATTTGACTGTCACTTACAGATTTGATCAGTATGTGTTTAGACTACTGGTGATAGAAGTTGTAGATGCGAAACGACGTTTTCGACGGTCTGAGAGCAAACGCCAAAGTCTACTGTGGAAACATCCCACATCTCCCCCGCCAAAGAAGTCCAAACCTGGTCACACAAGTTCTGACAAGGTCATGATGTCCTTCTTCTTCAACTGCAGGGTCCCTCTGCTCGTGAAGTTCTTGAGCTTGGAGTCACAATCAATGCACAGTGCTACGAAGGCACTTTGAAGAAACTGACGTCCCTCGAAGTCAAAACGCCCAGGAATGCCGTCGGACGGTCATCCTGTCGCACGATAATATTCGCCGTCACACTGCAAACCAGACAAAGGCTACACTTCAGCGATTTGGTTGGGAAAAATTATAACATCTTCCGAACAGTCCGAATCTTTCACTGTGCGATTTTCACTTCATTAGTGACATGAAGAAGGACATGCATGGTTATCAGTTTCAGTCAGATGAGGAAGTGCATGAGTGAGCTGCCGTCAGCTGCCGACTGCGTTGTATGAAACAGGGAGTGATAGTTTTGTCTCCCAGTGGGATACATATCTTAATGCGTGTGGAGATTATTTTTTAATCAAACCCTACCATGGTCTCATTTGGCTGGTGTTCGGTTTTCCTTTGACTGTCTCTTATAGATTTGATCAGTACCGTGTTTAGAATACCGTTGATAAAAGTTGTAAAGGTGAACCAACGACTGGCTTTAGGAGGCAAGATCAAATGAACATGGGATGAGATATATATGCAGAGAATAGAGTGGAGAGCTATATCAAAGCAATCTTTGTACTGAAGACCACAATAACAACAACATAAAGCATACTTGTACATATGAATGGTTTAAGAAACTAGCGGTCCCCGGTATTTGGAACACTTGCGATCAAAGATTGCAGAAGGGATAATAAACATTCCTTCAGGATTTCTAAAATCATTGGCGAACGTGGCAGCCAGGCGACTATTCAAGTTGGTGTGCAAAATCTATGAGCCAAAGATATAGCACCGGTCTTTCAGAAAAATACCATCCACACAATCCCGAAGGTGGCACAAGCAGATATATAGGAAAATAGTCGTTTCAGCTTAATGGCTCAAGCATCTGAGCTGATGATAAGAATAATGAAAACTGGAAAAGGTTTGTTCGTTGACGATCGGCTTGGCTTAAGTAGAGATGAAAGTACCTGAGAGGTAGTTCTGACGTTGTGGTTGATGATGGATGCAAGACTGAAGAAAAATCGACACACGTTCATTGAATCTGTCGACCTGGAAAAAGCGTTTGAAGATGTGAAATGGTGCAAGATGTTCAAAATTCTGAGAAAATGTGGGGTAAGCTGTAGGGAAAGACCGGTAAAATAGAAAATGTACGAGAAACAAGGGGGAACAATAAGAGTAGGAGACCAAGAAAGAAATGCTCGAATTATAAATTGTGTAAGACAGGGATGTAGTCTTTCGCCCCGATTGTTCAGTCTCTACATCGAAGAAGCATAAAAGAAGGGTTCAAAACTGGGATTAAAATTCAGGGTGAGATGATATCAGTGATAAGATTCGCTGATGATATTGCTATTCTCAGTGAAAATTAAGAAGAATTATAGGAGGTGTTGAATAGAATGAACAGTCTAATGACTACAAGATATGGATTAACAGTAAATCTAAGAAAGAATGAAGTAACTGGAAGTATCAAAAATGAGATCAGTGAGAAACTAATCATCAGGATTGGTGGTGACGAAGTGGATGAAGTTACGGAAATCTGCTAACTTGGAAGCAACACATGATGGACGAAGCAAAGAGGACAATAAAAGCAGGTTAGCTTAGGTGGAGAGGACATTCATGACCAAGAGAAGTCTTATAACGTCAAACATCAATCTTAACCTGAGGAAGAAATTTCTGAGAATGTACTTTTGGAGTGCAGCATTGTATGCTAGTGAAACATGGACTGTGTGAAAACTGGGAACGAAAAGAGTCGAAGCATTTGAGGTGAGGTGTTACAGAAGAATGTGCAAAATTAGGTCGACATGAGGAGGTTTTCCGCGAAATCGGCGAGGAAAGGAACATAACGGAGAGCACTGGAAAGAACAAGGAACAGGACAGTAGGAGATGTGGTAAGATGGTACTAAAGGGAACAGTAGAGGATAAAAACGGTGGGGAAAAGCAGAGATTGCAATATATCCAAGAAATAATTGAGGGCACAAGTGCTACTCTGAGAGGTAGAGGTTGGCGAAGGAGAGGAAAAAGCCGAATACCAGTCCAAGGTTTTAACCACTGTGCCATTTATCTGTTCTTTATACAGTCTCATCATGACAACATATAAAAATAAGTAAGAATCACATTTTTTTCGTGCTTGAGTCCACAGCTACAATAAATTTCTTGAAAGAAGACACTTTTCAGCTTGAAGCTGTTATTTATTTGAAAATAATACGTTATTTGTTGGGAGATAGGAGTGTCCAAGGAATAGAAAAGCAACTGGAATCACTCAATAGAGGAAAGTCCACTGGACCTGACGGGATACCAATTCGATTCTACACAGAGTACGCGAAAGAACTTGCCCCCCTTCTAACAGCCGTGTACCGCAAGTCTCTAGAGGAACGGAGGGTTCCAAATGATTGGAAAAGAGCACAGATAGTCCCAGTCTTCAAGAAGGGTCGTCGAGCAGATGCGCAAAACTATAGACCTATAGCTCTTACGTCGATCTCTTGTAGAATTTTAGAACATGTTTTTTGCTCGCGTATCATGTCATTTCTGGAAACCCAGAATCTACTATGTAGGAATCAACATGGATTCCGGAAACAGCGATCGTGTGAGACCCAACTCGCCTTATTTGTTCATGAGACCCAGAAAATATTAGATACAGGCTCCCAGGTAGATGCTATTTTTCTTGACTTCCGGAAGGCGTTCGATACAGTTCCGCACTGTCGCCTGGTAAACTAAGTAAGAGCCTACGGAATATCAGACCAGCTGTGTGGCTGGATTGAAGAGTTTTTAGCAAACAGAACACAGCATGTTGTTATCAATGGAGAGACGTCTACAGACGTTAAAGTAACCTCTGGCGTGCCACAGGGGAGTGTTATGGAACCATTGCTTTTCACAATATATATAAATGACTTAGTAGATAGTGTCGGAAGTTCCATGCGGCTTTTCGCGGATGATGCTGTAGTATACAGAGAAGTTGCTGCATTAGAAAATTGTAGCAAAATACAGGAAGATCTGCAGCGGATAGGCACTTGGTGCAGGGAGTGGCAACTGACCCTTAACATAGACAAATGTAATGTATTGCGAATACATAGAAAGAAGGATCCTTTATTGTATGATTATATGATAGCGGAACAAACACTGGTAGCAGTTACTTCTGTAAAATATCTGGGAGTATGCGTACGGAACGATTTGAAGTGGAATGATCATATAAAACTAATTGTTGGTAAGGCAGGTACCAGGTTGAGATTCATTGGGAGAGTGCTTAGAAAATGTAGTCCATCAACAAAGGAGGTGGCTTACAAAACACTCGTTTGACCTATACTTGAGTATTGCTCATCAGTGTGAGATCCGTACCAGGTCGGGTTGACGGAGGAGATAGAGAAGATCCAAAGAAGAGCGGCGCGTTTCGTCACTGGGTTATTTGGTAACCGTGATAGCGTTACGGAGATGTTTAATAAACTCAAGTGGCAGACTCTGCAAGAGAGGCGCTCTGCATCGCGGTGTAGCTTGCTCGCCAGGTTTCGAGAGGGTGCGTTTCTGGATGAGGTATCGAATATATTGCTTCCCCCTACTTATACTTCCCGAGGAGATCACGAATGTAAAATTAGAGAGATTAGAGCGCGCACGGAGGATTTCAGACAGTCGTTCTTTCCGCGAACCATACGCGACTGGAACAGGAAAGGGAGGTAATGACAGTGGCACGTAAAGTGCCCTCCGCCACACACCGTTGGGTGGCTTGCGGAGTATCAATGTAGATGTAGATGTAGATGTAGAGATTAGCAGAATTTTTAGCCCTTGAGTATTATCAAGCAATTTCAAGCGAAAAGTTTTGTGTGTTATGTTGACTCCTACCCAACCTATTATGTACATGTGGAATATTGTAAGGTGTTTACGAGTGGCTAGTTGATGCACACATGTCAATAAAGAGCCTACCATGACTCTTAAAATCTTCTTTCACCCTTTTGATCATTTTGCCAGCAAGCCATGATGCGCACAGCAGTGTGGCAGGTTAGCATGTAATTTTGTCACATATTTCTGTCGACTGGTGAAATATAATACAATTATAGATGACTGGTTCTTATACTTGTGACGAAAAAAGTACAACCTATATTTGAATTTTTTCGCCATACAAGTAGACGAAATTCAGTAACATACATCAATATGAGTCATGGATTAATAACACACAACTTGCATTGATCGGTTAGCAGCTCACAAATTAAAATAAAAAGAAAATTAGTTGCTAACAAATGGAAGTATACAAGATAATTTGACAAACCCAGGCTGGGGGATATCTAATCTCTAATAAAATAAAATATTTGTTTCTTGGAACCAACAGTACGTCATATGAAATTACTTCTTTCAAATAATAATAATAATAATAATAATAATACAATTCTGAAAACTTCATTAATATCATATTCTGCTCCCATTTTGTAATTTAATATTGTTCTATCTCTTGCCACAAAAATAGCTCAGTTTGCATCTGTTTAACTTAAATCATTATTTTCATGGATTTTTTATGTGATTCATAGTTAAAAATTCCACAGTTTCACATTTCATAAGTATGTGGTCTAAGGGTTGCGTCTTTGATTCATAATCAAAACTTCTTTGGTCCCGGGTTCGATCCCCACCACTGCCTAGATTTTGATAAATAATCAGCATTGGCGGCCGAAGACTTCCGGCATAAGAAGTCAGCCTCATTCTGCCAACAGCCTTGTCAAAGAGGGTGGAGGAGCGGATAGAGGTTCAGAGCACTCTCTTGTCCTAGGGGTGAGAAATTGCCCCTAAAGGCGGAAGAATCAGCAATGATCAACGACATGAGGATGCAGAAGGCAATGGAAACCACTGCATTAAAGACACGTAACGTGTATCCACAGGACATGTGGCCTGTAATTGAAGAAGTGTCGTGATGATCTCTCCATTGGCAAAAGATTCCGGAATAGTCCCCCATTCGGATCTCTGGGAGAGGACTGCCAAGGGGGAGGTTACCATGAGAAAAAGATTGATTAATCAACGAAAGGATAACGTTCTACGAGTCGGGGCGTGGAATGTCAGAAGCTTCAACGTGGTAGGGAAACTAGAAAATCTGAAAAGGGAAATGCAAAGGCTCAATCTAGATATAGTAGGGGTCAGTGAAGTGAAGTGGAAGGAAGACAAGGATTTCTGGTCAGATGAGTATCGGGTAATGTCAACGGCAACAGAAAATGGTATAACAGGTGTAGGATTCGTTATGAATAGGAAGGTAGGGCAGATGGTGTGTTACTGTGAACAGTTCAGTGACCGGGTTGTTCTAATCAGAATCGACAGCAGACCAACACCGGCAACGATAGTTCAGGTATACATGCCGACGTCGCAAGCTGAAGATGAACAGATAGAGAAAGTGTATGAGGATATTGAAAGGGTAATGCAGTATGTAAAGGGGGACGAAAATCTAATAGTCATGGGCGACTGGAATGCAGCTGTAGGGGAAAGAGTAGGTTACAGGAGAATATGGGCTTGGGACGAGGAATGAAAGAGGAGAAAGACTAATTGAGTTCTGTTACAAGTTTCAGCTAGTAATAGTGAATACCATGTCAAGAATCACAAGAGGAGGAGGTATACTTGGAAAAGGCCGGGAGATACGGGAAGATTTCAATTAGATTACATCATGGTCAGACAGAGATTCCGAAATCAGATACTGGATTGTAAGGCGTACCCAGGAGCTGATATAGACTCAGATCACAACATAGTAGTGATGAAGAGTAGGCTGAAATTCAAGACATTAGTCAGGAAAAATCAATACGCAAAGAAGTGGGATACGGAAATACTAAGGGATGACGAGATACGTTTGAAGTTCTCTAACGCTATAGATACAGCAATAAGGAATAGCGCAGGAGGCAGTACAGTTGAAGAGGAATGGACAGCTCTAAAAAGGGCCATCACAGAAGTTGGGAAGGAAAACATAGGTACAAAGAAGGTAGCTGCGAAGAAACCATGGGTAACAGAAGAAATACTTCAGTTGATCGATGAAAGGAGGAAGTACAAACATGTTCCGGGAAAACCAGGAATACAGAAATACAAGTCGCTGAGGAATGAAATAAATAGGACGTGCAGGGAAGCTAAGACGAAATGGCTGCAGGAAAAATGTGAAGACGTCGAAAAAGATATGATTGTCGGAAGGACAGACTCAGCATACAGGAAAGTCAAAACAACCTTTGGTGACATTAAAAGCAACGGTGGTAACATTAAGAGTGCAACGGGAATTCCACTGTTAAATGCAGAGGAGAGAGCAGATAGGTGGAAAGAATACATTGAAAGCCTGTATGAGGGTGAAGATTTGTCTGATGTGATAGAAGAAGAAACAGGAGTCGATTTAGAAGAGATAGGGCATCCAGTATTAGAATCGGAATTGAAAAGAGCTTTGGAGGACTTACGGTCAAATAAGGCAGAAGGGATAGATAACATTCCGTCAGAATTTCTAAAATCACTGGGGGAAGTGGCAACAAAATGACTATTCACGTTGGTGTGTAGAAAATATGAGTCTGGCGATATACCATCTGACTTTCGGAAAAGCATCATCCACACAATTCCGAGGAAGGCAAGAGCTGACAAGTGCGAGAATTATCGCACAATCAGCTTAACAGCTCATGCATCGAAGCTGCTTACAAGAATAATATACAGAAGAATGGAAAAGAAAATTGAGAATTCGCTAGGTGACGATCAGTTTGGGTTTAGGAAAAGTAAAGGGACGAGAGAGGCAATTCTGACGTTACGGTTAATAATGGAAGCAAGGCTAAAGAAAAATCAAGACACTTTCATAGGATTTGTCGACCTGGAAAAAGCGTTCGACAATATAAAATGGTGCAAGCTGCTCGAAATTCTGAAAAAAGTAGAGGTAAGCTATAGGGAGAGACGGGTCATATACAATATGTACAACAACCAAGAGGGAATAATAAGAGTGGACGATCAAGAACGAAGTGCTCGTATTAACAAGGGTGTAAGACAAGGCTGTAGCCTTTCGCTCCTACTCTTCAATCTGTACATCGAGGAAGCAATGATGGAAATAAAAGAAAGTTTCAGGAGTGGAATTAAAATACAAGGTGAAAGGATATCAATGATACGATTCGCTGATGACATTGCTATCCTGAGTGAAAGTGAAGAAGAATTAAATGATCTTCTGAACGGAATGAACAGTCTAATGAGTATGCAGTATGGTTTGAGAGTAAATCGGAGAAAGACGAAGGTAATGAGAAGTAGTAGAAATGAGAACAGCGAGAAACTTAACATCAGGATTGATGGTCACGAAGTCAATGAAGTTAAGGAATTCTGCTACCTAGGCAGTAAAATAACCAATGACGGACGGAGCAAGGAGAACATCAAAAGCAGACTTGCTACGGCAAAAAAGGCATTTCTGGCCAAGAGAAGTCTACTAATATCAAATACCGGCCTTAATTTGAGGAAGAAATTTCTGATGATGTACGTCTGGAGTACAGCATTGTATGGTAGTGAAACATGGACTGTGGGAAAACCAACAGAAGAGAATCGAAGCATTTGAGATGTGGTGCTATGGACAAATGTTGAAAATTAGGTGGACTGATAAGGTAAGGAATGAGGAGGTTGTACGCAGAATCGGAGAGGAAAGGAATATGTGGAAAACACTGATAAGGAGAAGGGACAGGATGATAGGACATCTGCTAAGACATGAGAGAATGACTTCCATGGTACTAGAGGGAGCTGTAGAGGGCAAAAACTGTAGAGGAAGACAGAGATTGGAATATGTCAAGCAAATAATTGAGGACGTAGGTTGCGAGTGCTACTCTGAGATGAAGAGGTTAGCACAGGAAAGAAATTCGTTGAGGGCCGCATCAAACCAGTCAGTTGACTGATGACCAAAAAAAAAAGTGATTGTAGTTAATACTACCCTACAATCAAAATGTTGATAAATAGGTTGGAAGTGATAGCTTATTGACCTGGGACTGAACATCTCCATGACCAACTGAAACGATTTATGCATGTGAAGAAAAAAAAAGTCAATTAAAGAAAGACTCACACAACGTATTACACTGGACGTCAACGGTAGCTGCCTTCTACGTCCATTCTTATATGGCAACTCGAAAAACATAGCAGTTATGCTACCTCCAAATGGACCTTTGCCAAATAAAAAAACGTTTTTTTCAAATCAGCCTGTTGGCCTATGACTGCTTTATTTTAGTATTTGTCACAAAGATCAGTGCACAAAATGGGTTTTCCAATGTTTTATTTTGATGGGTACTTGCATGAGAAACAAATTACGTGGGAAACCATATGTACACATATCCTATGGATCCAATGCTTTTGCCCTTTAAATCAGCTGTTTTCTTATTACACATGTATTACAGTAATTCTGTTCACTCCCTGAAACATGTAGTCATGCTAAGAGACATGTGAGATTTGTGAACTTGAAGAACTACGATATTTGTGACTATGAGAACGAAATGCCACAGTTGCAGTCGGAGAATGTAGTGGTCGACTCTTGGTATGCGCTAATTATAGTATCTTAAACTGCAGTTGAGTGCAGAGTTTGCGTATTACATAGAAGGATTGGGAGCCACAAGAATGTATGAAGGTTAATATTAAGCATATATTTTTATAAACACATTTCTATTTGACCACAGATTCTTCATTGTCTTTGGCAGTACTGCCCTTGATGGGCCTTGGCCTTCTGAACAATGATTCGCCATAAATCTCTGTTCTCTACTTTTCTCTTCCATCCTCAGCTCCCCATCTTCGTAAGGTCAGCCAACACATTGTCTATCCATCTAGCTCTTGGTCAGCCCTTCCTTCTGGTGGACCACAATGTGCCTTTCGTTATTCGTTTGGACATCCTCTTACCTGTTATCCACTCCATATGACCTAACCAACGTATTCTTTTAGGTTTAACAAGTTTTAATACATCTTTCCCTTGTATAAGCTCTCATATTTCATGGTTGTACCTTACTATCCAACCCTATTCCTCTCTCATGGGCCTGTAACTTTTTCGCAGGGTTGTCCCTTCAAATACGCTTAGGTTTTTCACATTTTCTTCTGAAATTGTCCACATTTCTGAGCCGTATGTAACAAATGGTTGCGCGAGGGAATGGTAAAATATTAAGTTGATCAATAGTGTAATTTTAGAATTCTTGAATACCTGTAAGTTTGCATAATGAGCTCTGTTTCCTGCTTGTATCCTTTTTCTAATACAGTGTCTCATATTATTGTCACTAGTTAAGAGGATACCCTTAAAACCTTTATTAGCGGCCTTCTGGCCATGTGGTGTTCTTCCTGCTATAGAAATGGACATTTATATGTATTTGGTCTTGTTTCCTTTCACCGTAGGTCCAATATTTGCTCCTTCTGGCAGGTGGACACTAATGAGCGAGAGATGCAGTGCAGTTCATCTGCTGATTGCTGGCCAAACTGTTGGCGGAATGTGCGCTGGCGTCGGCTGACCCCGTCTTCACCTTCCCATGCTCTGCCTCGTTTGCCGTCTGGTCAACAAGCGTCCCTCCAGCACTATCTATTGGACCTACTGGATAACATCGGAAGCCGGCCGGTGTGGCCGTGCGGTTAAAGGCGCTTCAGTCTGGAACCGCGTGACCGCTACGGTCGCAGGTTCGAATCCTGCCTCGGGCATGGATGTGTGTGATGTCCTTAGGTTAGTTAGGTTTAATTAGTTCTAAGTTCTAGGCGACTGATGACCTCACAAGTTAAGTCACATAGTGCTCAGAGCCATTTTTTTGATAACATCGGAAGTTCCAACAGCTTTTGTTGTTTATAGAGAAGTCGCACCGTTAGAAAGTTGCGGAGAAATACTGGAAGTCATGCACAGGATCGACACTTGGTGCCCAGATTGGGAACTGAAATTCATGATAAACAAATTTAACATATCGCACACAAATTGGCAGAAATGCCTATTATTGTATGATTTTACGATATTGCAGAACAATCACTGAAGCAGTCACAACCATTAAATAACATGCATATGGACTGATATAAAGTGGAACAAGCACATAAAACTAATCAGAGGTAAGGCAGATGCCAGGCAGAGATTCATTGGACGAATCTTCAAATAGGGCCTATCTGGTACAAGTACAATTGAGATAGCTTACACAACCCTCGTCCTCTCAGTACTTGAATATTACTGATGTCTGGAATCTATACCAGATAGTACTGATAGAGGAAACAGGAAAAAATCCAAAGAAAAGTAGCACCTTTTGTTACAGGTTTATTCAGCAAGCGCGAAAGCGTCACAGAAATGTGCAACCAACTGTAGTGGTAGTCACTGGAAGACAGGTGTTCTGCATCATGCTGCTGTTCACTGTTAAGGCTCCGAGAACACACATCCCTAGAAGAGTCAATCACTATATTGCTTCCTCCTACGTATGCCTCGCGAAAAGACGAAGAAATTAAAATTAGAGTGACTACAGCTCACACGGAGTCTTACCAGCAATCGTTCTTCCCCCTAAACATTCGTGACTGGAACAGAAAAAGTGTAAAGTCACATTGGTACACAAATTACCCTCCACCAGATACCAGGAGGTGACTTGCGGAGTATAGATGTGGAAGTAGATGTATCGCAGGGTACCTAAAACCATCTCCTTTACAGAAGGCACACTCTCTTACCGGAATTTCCCCTCCAAAATGTCAGTGGCGAAGTTCTGAACAGAACGGACAGCTCAAGATTCGAATGTGTCTAAACTACATACCAATGAAGAAATCTTCTCTGGTGATCAGCCAAATGGTGGCGTCGTCTTATCGCAACGTTTCGGTGAGTTTCATACCCATCATCTTCAAGCTAAGATGACAGGTGCGAAGATGATGGGTATGAAACTCATCCGAACACTGCGACAAGTCGACAACACGACTCGGTTGATCACCCGAGAATGTTGTACCATTGGAATATGCCGAGAAAGCCTACATCACATATACGAAGGGGTACCCAAACAAAACTGGAATACCATTGCCGTAGGAGGAGCTTGTGTAGTTCGCATTTCTGCCTCTAGGCGTGTATAACGCAAGTCAATGCCAGTTCAGTGCCACCTGTGTTGTCGACCTGGCTTGTTCTGTTCATCTGCAGTGATTGTTTCTACTAGCACTGTTTTGATCTTGTTTCGTTTACGATAACAAATTTAAGTGAAAAACGTGCAGCTGTGAAATTTTGTTTTCTGCTCGGTAAAAATGCTGCCAAAACTGTTTTAATGTTGACGTTACGGCAAAAACTCAAGTGTACGGGTGATTTGCTCGATTTAAAATTGACAGCATGTCGACTGATGATAAATCTCGTTCCGAACGTCAATCAGCTGCAGGAATAGAAGAAAATATTGAAAAAATTCGAGAGCTTGTCCTCACAGACCATCGATAGACAATTGATCTATTGTCAGAGATTAGTGGGTTATATTGGAGCTCGGTTCAGCGAATTTTAACGAAAGATCTAGGAATGGAAAGGACTACTGCCAAGTTGTTCCTCAGGTTCTGACTGTCAATAAAAAGGAAAGTCGAGTTGAAACATGTCATGCATTAGAGCAACAGACTGAAACTGATCCACGTTTTCAGTCTAAGGTAATTACTGGTTATGAGTCAGGGTGTTATGGTTCGACAAAGAAACAAAGCAAGGGTCAAGCCAATGGAAGATATGATTGTCAATCTGTCAAAAAAAAAATCGCCAAGTCAAATAAAACGTCAAAACAACGCTGATTTTCTCATTTTGATGCCAAAAGCATATTTCATTCAGAGTTTATTCCCCCAGGTCAGACCATCAATCAGACCTTTTATTAGGAGGTTTTAAGAAGATTGTGCAACAGTGTTAATCAGAAAAGATCCGATTTGCGGCAGACAGGAGACTGGATCTTCAAAAATGGTTCAAATGGCTCTGAGCACTATGGGACTCAACTTCTGAGGTCATTAGTCCCCTAGAACTTAGAACTAGTTAAACCTAACTAACCTAAGGACATCACAAACATCCATGCCCGAGGCAGGATTCGAACCTGCGACCGTAGCGGTCTTGCGGTTCCAGACTGCAGCGCCTTTAACCGCACGGCCACTTCGGCCGGCCCACTGGATCTTCCATGACTACAACTCACCTGCACACACAGCTATGCCTGTTACAAAGTTTTTGGGTAAAATTGGGATGGTTCCACTGCCCTATGCCCCTTACTCGTCTTAACTGCCCTTTGTGACTTTTTCTTATTTCCACGTATGAAAAGAGGCATAAAGCGACACCGATTTTACAACACTGAAAGAGTCAAGGAAAAAAAAGAGGGAGGAGCTGTCAGCCATTTCTAAGGATGACTACAAAAATATTCCAAAAAGCAAGATAACCAGGATCCCATGGTCACATTTAAAAATAAACCAAGCTGAAAATATCTCTGTGGTGCACCAATATTATTCTCCAGTCACTAAACTGTCGTCAGCCAACCATGCATTTGACAATGCTTAAAAACATTATTGGAATGGCAGGTGCCATGGAGCTACAAAGATGTTAATAGAGATACAAATTTGCACATGGGCTCCAGCATACACGTTTTCTAGACAATCACCGATGAATGACATCATTGTCATTTGCTCTCACTTTCATCAACTACCAGAAGTGTGTTTACACCTCGCTACTAGTCCATTCGTTTATGTTTGGTGAATTGGAAAAGAAAAGAAGAACTCCAGATTTTTTTAGTACAAGGTAGATATATTAAATCAAGGAAATTGCATCAGTTACTGAAAATAAAAGAACTGACTGCTGGAGTATAAAAGAACGTATCGCACACAGCCAATAAAAGTGGCATAACTCAAAATTGCAATACTTGAGTAAACTCGACTTTATTTTATTAATTCTATAGAACTTACATTAAAGTAGTACAAGCTTACTTTCAATTTCAGCTAAATGTATCTGGCAGTAAATTCAGTTGTATTTTTCGTGTATGTTAGGACACTTAACACATATTTTTCAATTAAATAAATTAAAGATGCCGTTTTTCGATTGTGCCGCTTATTTGCCAGGGTGTGATATGTACAGTGTCTCGTTTCAATCCTTGCTTTTTCAGTTTTCTTCCATTCAATTCGCAAAAACAAGACATTTAAGTGTAAAATTCGTCAAATATATGCTAATTACATATCTCATTACCACTTTTATGAAAATGCACTTCTAATTTCTAATTATATACTGTATGTAAAAATCCAGTTTTCATAGCAAACAAAAATTCTTAGTCATTGACCTTTTATAAAAAATTATTAATTAAGATTGTACAGTTAAGAAACTGCTAATGATTTTTTCCTATCTTTTTGTACTTTACACTTCATGTAAATGTTCATAGAACATGCAGCTTTGTTTAAAAATAGGAATCTAGCTGTAATCGAACCCATGAGCAAGGACATTCCACAGAGCCACACTGCTTGTGGGGGAAAAAAAGCTATTTTATCGTAGACTTGATCACAGAAATTGGAAGTCTATTTTCTCGATAATTATCTTGATAATTTGCGAGAGTTCCATCTAACTGCTTTCTGAGAGATAGATTTCAGTTTTGAACTTTGTGTACAATAAACATTAAAAATTACAAAAATCTGACTGTCACGTGATCTCCTTGTTACAGGAAAACATTAGACATGGAGGCTGAATTTAATTCTACTCATAGTAAGTCTGATTCACAAATTAATAAACTTTCTGGGTTCATCTTATGTATAGTGCTCAGTATATGATGCCTTGAGTCTGTCTTAGTTCATCAGAGGATACTATCCTCTTAATACCATATGCTTATAAAACCGTGGTCATCTTGCGAAAGCCAGAAGTGAACCATGATCCAAGATAAATGTGGTCAACTCCCTCATTTAGCTTTGATCAATGCTGGTGCACCAGAATATTGCACTGAACAGGGTTAAAGGCCGACTTTGTGGAGTTAACATTTAATCAAGGTTGGTGCACTCCCAATGTTTTGTCTCATCAGTACATATGATGCAATCATTACAAATAATAAGTAATCATCCTCGTGGAGGATGCCTGCAATAGTAGTGAAATCATTGTGGTTTAATCATATTCAAACATGATACAGATGCAGTTTTATTGAAATGCTTCAACACTATTTGTTTTTCTTAATACTTTATTTTTATATTTCTGTAGTTCATTCTAATATGTTTGCTGCTGATTGCAATTACACATGCCAACAACGGAAAAACTTTTTGCCTGAAAATACCTTAGGCTTATGCTTTTAGGGTGGGGAATCCAAATATAATACTTAAAAAACTGTATCAACTATCATTTCTTCACATTTTACAGTTAAATTTATTAAATTAAGCGATTTTTGAAGAATTTAACAGCCTTTATATAGTTAAAACAATTTAAAAACGAGGTGTAATGAATGTAGATGACGTTGATAGCACTGCTGAAAAACATTTGAAGGAAAAAAGGTCGATTCAATTTTTGTATTGTTTACTGTCAATATAACCTCACTTTCCCATTTCCTGTACACATGCTCAGTACAATGTCTAATTGTGGTTGTAAAAACACTGCCATCAGTTTTTGTTATATTTACAGTCAATTTGTGATTATAAAACAGCAAATGATCGTTACAGACTTTGTGAAAACTTTGGATATAAACTTGATGATCAAGGTAAATCTTGGGCCCTGCATAAGGTATGTTATGTGTGTTGAAAATCTGAGAAAATGGTCCAAAAAGGAGAAAAAAGCCCTTTTGATTTGCTGTTCGTATGATATGGAGGGAGCCAAGAAATCATTCTGATGAGTGTTACTTTTTCATTGTTCATATTACTGGGCCTAATTCGAAAAACAAGAAGATAATAAACTACCCTAACCTTCCATCAGCCATCTGACCAGTGTAGAAGGTGAAGATTTGCTGGTTCCTGAGCCACCAGATGATTTAAATTCTATTCCAACAGAATATTTTCTGATGTACAACGTCACTTAGATGAACCAGGTGATGATGAATTCCATTGTAATGTAGAAAGTCTGGAGCCCAAGTTGTTTACACAGACCGAGCTTAACGATTTGGTTAGGGATCTGGGCTTAACAAAAGAAAAAAACTGAATTGCTTGGCTCCAGATTAAAAGAAAGCAACTTACTGGCAGTTGGAACCAGCATATACATGTATAGAAAGAGAGAGCAGCAGTTTTCCACAGTGTTTTTTAACAAGAAAGTGGTTTAGTGTACTGCCCAGACATTCCCAGTCTGATGAATGAGTTTGGTATTGAATACAAAAAGGAAGACTGGAGGCTGTTTATTGATTCATCCAAAACTAGTTTAAAGGCTTTTTCGTTACATGATGGTAACATGTAAGCTTCTATACCTGTTCGACATTTTGTACATATGAAAGAAAGCTGTGAAAACCTAGAAATAGTGCTAAATAAAATACGCTATTCTGCTCATGATTGGATGATATGTGGTGATCCAAAAGTAACATGCTTGCTCCTTGGTCAGCAAGGTGGCTTTACCAAATTTCCATGTTTCTTGTGTGAGTGGGACAGTAGGGATAGGGATGAACACTGGCGCAGAAAGAACTGGCCTGTGAGGTAGTCTCTAAGATCTGGTACCTGGTGAGAAGAACATTCTATGCAAAAACCTTGTAGATTCAAAAAACGTACTCCTACCACCTCTACATATAAAGTTAGGCCTGACGAAACACTTTGTAAAGGCTTTGCCTAACGATGGACCATGTTTTAAGTATCTCTGCCAAAAGTTTCCACACTTTTCAGAAACTACACTAAAAGAAGGCATCTTTGTCGGAGCTGACATTCGTAAATTGATGTTTGATGTCAATTTTGAATCCGCAACGACCTTAAATGAGAAAGTGCAAGTCATTACAAAGTTCTTAGGACATGAAAAAGATGTAGAATATGTTTCCTTTATAGCTACAATGTTAAAGACGTTTAAAACTTTAGGATGTTTATTGAGCTTGAAAGTTCAGTTTTTGAACAGTCACCTTGATTACCTCCTAGACAATATGGGAGATGTTAGTGAGGAACAAGGAGAGCGTTTTCAGCAGGACATTAAAGTGATGGAAAAATGCTACCAAGGCCGCTGGCACACCAACATGATGGGGGACTACTGTAGGTCACTTCACTGAGAAGTTCAGCAAGCGACTCATCATAGAAAAAGCTACACAAGAAGCTTAAAAAAATACAAAACATTTCCAGCTGGCAAGTGAGACCTCTATTAACACATATCATTGTTTTAAGTAGCTTACTGTAAATACAAACTATTTTTATGTTGGAACAAAGCATTTCATTAATTTCCACATTTACTGTATAGCATATGATTTTTATACTATATAGTAAAAAGCATATTGCTCGGAAACTATGGGTGATACAAAAGAACTGAGGCTAGATTTGGATTCAGCTCATAAAAATCTATAAAGATCAGATATCAAAGTAAGCCTTGGGCCTTTTTGTGTGTTTCACTGTAACAAACACTAAAACTGATTTATACTGATGAGCCTAAACATTATGACCACCTGCTTAACAGCTTATTTATCCATCTTTGGAATGAAATCCATCAGTGATTCTGCATATCACGGTTCCAACAGTTTGTTGGTAGGTTTGTGGAGGTATGTGTGATTAGAAGTCTACACACACATCATGTTAATCACGTAAACAGGCCCCTGATTAGCATATGTGGTGATGGCGCCTGATATTGATCCAGATGCGTTCCATAGAATTTATGTGTGGTGAATTTGGTCGCTGGGATATCAACGTGGGTTTACTATAATGCTCCTCAAACCAAAGTAGCACGGTTCTGACTTCGAGACATGGACAGTTATATTGTTAAAAGATGACATTGCTTCTGGGGAAGACATCAAGCATGAATGGATACAGGTGGCTCATAGCTGTCAGTGGGTCTTCGATCACTACCACAGGTCCCATGCCAGTGCAGGAGAATGTGTCCCACACTATATTACTCCTCCCACCAGCCTGCATCTGTGGCATGCTTCACGTTTCGAGCCGCCTTCACCTTAGTGACGACATTTGTGGAGATGACCATTGTCATCCGAAGAGCCGACATGTTTCCATTGATTGACAGTCGAATCCCGATTGTCATGTGTCCACTGCAGTAGTTATTGACAACATCGTTGGTTCAACATGTGAACATATAAGGGTGGCCTGCTTCAGAGCTCTATGCTCAATAACTTACAATGAACGGTGTGCTCCAAAACAATTGTGTGTTTACAGCATTGTCTCTTTCAGCAGAGATGCCACAGATCACCATTTTCCCTACTTTACAGAGCAGACAAGCCTTCAAATCCCACGTTCTGTGAAGAGCCATGGATGTCCGATAATTTAGCACATAGTGGTAGTTTCACTATCCTCTTTCCATAAATGCCGACGACAGTAGCATGTGAACATTCGACAAGCAGTACCGTTTTCGAGATACTCGTTCACATGTTCTTTGTTGTAATGATATTCCTTTTAACTCAACGGATTTCCCCATTTGCAGCTCATATCTTCGCTAGGGTGATCCTCATCCATATCTGCTCTGTTAACATACTTCTGTTACCACATCACACGCCTGTAACGCTACCAAGTGGCGCCAACGTCGTGGTTTAATGATATTCCTTTTATCTCAACGGATTTCGCCATTTGCAGCTCATATCTTCGCTAGGGTGATCCTCATCCATATCTGCTCTGTCAACATACTTCTGTTACCACATCACATGCCTGTAACGCTACCAAGTGGCGCCAACGTCGTGGTTGGCAGTGGTCATAAGGTTTTGGCGTAATAGTGCAGGTCATTTCATCTATACGTTTGAGATGAACTAAAAAAATACTCAAGAAACTTAAAACAAAAATCAAAACTATTTTTAAAGTTTAAGTTCAGTCGTCAGTTGCACAATTGAAATATATGACTGCAATATATGGCTTTGACAGATTAATCTGTCATCTTTGAAAGGATACAAAATTTTAAAAATATAAAGCATTAGTACATGACCATAGAGGTGTGTGAAATACAAGAAGAGTATGACAAATTACTTAATATTGGCTTGTAACATGGATAAGGAGAGGTCAGATTTGGATCAGACAAATGAGAAATCCTAAAAAGATTAAGTTACAAATTATTAAAATGTTTATGTAAAGTAAACTGACATGAATAGCTAAGAGTCATAAAAATAACATACTTTCGTTAGTGAACTATTATGACATGACATATCACAAGATGTACAAGGCGTATGTGACAATTATAACCACAGACGCGTAACTTGGAGTGAATTACTCTCCCTCATATACCATAGAGGGTCAAGTAGATGCACCACCAGAAAAGGACATACATATAAAAAATTATAACTGCGGTATGAAAAAAGAAAGCTACACATCACAAAAAAGGCTCAACTGTCAATACAAATTTTGGATTAAAATATCTCAAAAAAGACAAGTAGAGAATTTTATTTATTAGAAGTTGCTTGTAGTGCCATAGGTCAATGGTGTAGTGGCAGTCCATTGTATTTTCGGATATCCTGGAGATAGAGCTGGCAGCTGGAAGCGAGTTTGCACTATTGCCAATTCCTCAGTGCCAGCGAGTGATGCGCACCATTTTGGAGGAGTATGAAGCGATAGAGTGCATGTTTTCAAGTTGTTTCTTATGGGGAAACCATGCCTATGGCTCATGAGAATAATAATTAAAAGCTAACCCATATCTTTCTATGTAATTCAGAAAAGATGCCACAGAGTTCTGTATATAATATTAATATCTACATGAAATGGGCTAATTTTCATGATTTTATAAGAGATGCTATATGATCAAAATCGTGTCTTAGTTCCATTTTTAAGTTTCTTCACTCCTTTATACCTCAATTTCATTTGTCCTTTTTTAATTATTTCAAAACCCCAATCATCAATTAATTTAGAAACCTTAAAATCATTATTGAGCTCTATACAAAGTTGCTCTCCATATCTAGTATTTAAATATTCACAGTTCGTAATATCACATAAAACATTTATCTCTAGCTCACCTACTTTTTAAATTTCTTTAGAGACACTTACTTCTTGATTAAAGTTATTTCCTTATATAGAAAATTTTTTTATTAGTTTTACAAAATTATATTTTTTGTTTGTATTCAACATATTTTTGATAAATTTTTATTTCGAACTTATAGCTAAATGATTCAATGAAAAGTATTCTTTTTCTAATTCTTATAAATGGAGAATCTAAATAAAGTCTAAGCTAAAGCTAAAAATACTTATGTACTAACTGAGCTATCTGAAGAAGACATTGATCGTCCTATTTGTTTAAGTAATGACAATAATAATCAATATGTCAAAACAAGCTGCAATCAAATTTTTCATACACAATGTACTAATAAATTGTTAAAGCAAAAAGAAAATTGACCACTTTGTAGCAGTATTATTAAAAATAAGAACACAAACAATTGATATTTATGCTATCTTTGATGATCAACATGAAGCAGGAATTACGATGATTATTTTTTAAATCATTTATAAGAATAATTTAAAATTAAAATTTAAAAATTTTTAAAAAATTAGAAACGTTTACTTTTTCACAAATCTAATAAATTTTTTTGTATATAAATGGAGCAAGTTCAACACAAATCTTCTGTGAAATCTACATTTTGTAAATATTGTAATACAGAGAAATCAATTGATTATTTTACTTTAGAGAAACAGACAAAATATCGTTATAGAACTATATGTAGACCATGTATAAATAAATATCATGTAAAATATTACAATAAAAATCGAATGCCTAGTGTATGTGGAAGAAGTGTTGCTAAATATTATTTCAAGGAACATTTTCGACGAATCCAAGTGAAGAACATTCAAAAATACTATTAACAATGAATAACAAAGAAACATGGACATCTACAATCAATAACGTAGAAGTTGTAACTGAAGAAACATCTACATCTACAAAGAAATGTAAAAGTTGTCAAGAGATCAAAGATTTAAATTGTTTTTACATAAATCCTTCACCTAAAGGTAAACATAATAATAAATGTAAGAAGTGTACTTTAGATTATATGAAAAATAAGAATGCTTTAAGTTCATGATTTATTATTTATTAAATAACAGTCCTTTATGATTAATTAAATAAATTATCAAAGCTAATTGATTGTTAACTGAATAACAAACTAATTGATTGTCAAACTAAATAGTAAACTAATTGATCATTAAACTAAATAGTAAATTAATTCATTTATATTTTAACTATGATTGAACAATGTTTTAAACTAATTGTCGAACTAAATAATAAACTAATTCTCTTTTTGATTAATTAGCTATTAAATTACAATTCTCATCCATCTATTAATTAATTATCATTTGGTAACAAATTTTTTTTTAAATTTTAGTCAAATTTTTTTAATAAATAAAAGGGCAAAATGGAAAGATACATCTCTACTGAACTACAGCAATTCACTGTTGCTACACTTCATGAATTTTGTAAAATAAATAATTTACAAAAATATTCACGTTTACATAAAAATGATTTATTTACATTTATTATCAGAAAAAGTCCAATTATTGTTAGAAATTATACACCTGAACGGAGTTCTAAGACTGCTACACCTACAAGTCAAATCACCAATCATGAAAAAGTAAAATTTATTTTTGATTTATGTTTCCTACATTTAATAGTAAAGACAAATTAAATATTCATAGACCAAATTAATTAACTAAAAAAAACCATTAAAAGTTGAAATGCCATGTGAAGGAATATATGTATATTTTCAAAATTATGAATATACACAAAAGGTACCATTTGTAATTTGTGCTGATGTTGAAAATTTATTTTTAAAGATGGACAATTGTCAACCAAGTACAGAAACATCATATACAATGAAATGACAATAACATAAACCAAGTAGATTTTTCTACTACATCAAATACATATATGGAAATTATATCGATCCTGTTGCTTATAGAGGACCAAATTGCCATAAAAAACTTATTGAATGTATAAAACAAGAAGCTGAAGAAATTGGAAAAATCTATTATGAAATTGACGAAATGAAACCAAGTACACCTGAAGAATACAGAATACATTATAATTCTAACGTTTGTACATCATGTACGTGTAGTTATACAAAAAGTAATAGAAAGGTTCATCATCATGATCATCTAACTGGTAAATACATTGCTCCATTGTGTTATAATTGTAATTTAAAATTACAACAACCTGATTTTGTACCTATTTATATACGTAATTTATCTGGATATGACTCTCTTCGTTAAGTAAAAGAACTTGGTTAAGATAATAAAGAAATAGAGCTAATACCACACAATGAATATAAATACATTAGTTTTGGTAAATATACAAAAAATTTAAAAATGAAATTTTTTGATACACTTAAATTTATGGCTACTTAACTTGACAACAACAACTTTCAACAAATTTAAAGAAAAATCAATTTAAAAAATATTAAAAAGTATTTTTCTCCAGAATTATTTAATCTAGTAATTAGAAAAGGTGTTTATCCATATGATTTCATTGATTCTTGGAAAAAATTTGGAGAATCGCAGTTACCCCCAAATGAAAAATTTTTTCAATAAATTAAATCATTGTATCATAAGTAATGAAGATTATGAATATGCAAAATTAGTTTGGCAAAGTTTCATATGAAAAATCTTGGTGAATATCATGATTCGTATCTTAAAACTGATGTATTACTGTTAGGTGATGGTTTTGAAAATTTTAGAAAAACATGTATACAAGCATATGATCTAGATCCTTCTTGGTATTTTACAGCACCAGATTTATCTTGGGATGCAATGTTGAAGATGACTGAACAACAACTTGAATTATTATATGATTACGATATGCCTCTAATGGTAAAATAAGAGGAGGTAGAGCACAATGTTGTAAAAGATATACAAAAGCAAATAATAAATATTTAAAAGATTTTAATAATAAACAAATACCAAATTATATAACATATCTATATGCAAACAACTTATATGGTTATACTGTGAGCCAATATTTAAATAATGGTGGATTTCAGTGGGATGAACCAAATAACTTTAATTGTTCAAAAATAAGTGAGATGTCCAACAATGTGAAAATGGTTAGATATTTGAAATAGATCTAGAATATCTATAAGAATTTCGTGATTTACACAAAGATTTGCCATTAGCTCCCAAAGGAAAACTTGTTCCAGGTACAAATGAAAGTAAATTATTAACTATTTTAGATTTATTATGTGGTACATTACAGAAATCTTAATCAATTGGCATGACACTTACAAAAATACATAAAGTTTTAAAATTTAAACAAACTAATTAGTTAAAGAAGTATATGGATCTAAACACACAATTTAGAACTAAATCTTGAAAAAGATTTCTATAAGCTAACGAATAGTTCTGTATTTGGTAAAACAATGGAGAATATAAGATACAAAAATAAAATTAGTTTCAGATAGTAAAGTATGTGATAAACTTGTAGCTAAACCAAAGTTTAAATGTAGAACTATATTCCATGAAAATCTTGCTGCTATCCATATGTATAAAACTGAAATTACACTTGATATACCTTTTTATGTTGGATTGAGTATACTTGATATATCTAAAGGATTAATGTATGATTTTCGCTATAGAGCTATGAAACCTAAATATGGAGACAATATTGAACTATGTTATCAAGTAACATACAGTTATATTTACAATATTAAAACTGAAGATTTGTATAAAGATATAAAATAAATGATTGATTACTGTGATACAAGTGATTATCCAACAGGTAATGTATATGGTGTTCCAAAAGTAAACAAGAAAGTTGTTGGTAAAATGAAAGATGACTGCAATGGAAAAGTAATTGAAGAATTTTGTGGTTTAAAAGCAAATATGTATGCTTATAAAGTTGGTGACAATATGGAAAAAGAATGTAAAGGAGTAAAGTAATGTGTTATTAAATACAAAATAACCTTAAAAGATTACAAAGACTATTTGTTTCACAATATAGAAAAATACAGAAAAGTTTGAAACGTCCCCTTTGAACAATTCTACACGAGACTGTGCTTAACCTGACACACAATATTTTTAGCGCAACGCAATCTGACTTTCAAAATTTCCTACTAAAGAATGGCCCTGACAAACATTAAACTATACCTTTCACAAATCACTTACCTCACAAAAATCTTCGCTGCTCAAGCTACTGCAATACAGCGAGCGCCACTACTGCCAGCTAAATAAAAGATTCAAACTACTGAAGGCACTAACTACTGATAGGGATAGTTAGCAAATGAAAGATATTAATAGAGAACAAACAATGTATTTACCTTGATATCATCATATATAAATATATCAGTTCATGAAAAATTACAAAACTCCGCCATCTCTCTCCCCACATCCACCACTGCTGGCGGCTCACCTCCAACTGCGCAACGCTACGCGCTGTTCACAACCAGCTGCCTAACACTACAATGGCGAGTATTACAACAATGCAAAGCAGCCACAGACTGCACACAGCACAGCCAGTGATTTTCATATTGAGTGCTACGTAACGTTGCCAATAAGAAAACATAAACAGCCTACTTACATAGAGAAAACATAAACAGCCTACTTACATAGAGAAAACATAAACAGCCTACTTACATAGCCCCCATGCTCCCCACAAAAAATTTTACAAAATATTTTTGGGCAGTGGCCAATAATGATTTGAAAAAATTTTTCATAATTACAATAACAAAGATATCAAATGCACACACTTATTTATATAATGCTGGTCAAAAGCTAAAATTTTCTCACAGTCCATAAAGACAGTCCAGATTGTCCATCACTGTAAAATTGCAGTGTTTTTCTCAAAGTCTGAGCAGTAAAAGAAAATGCACACGGAAGTAGTGGATTTCCATGCAGTCTTGAAGAAGTAGTGTTGTCCTTCCAACGGAAAGACAGTGCTGACTCTCGACGTGCAGACAAGTATTGGGTCACAACAGAGCAAACCCACTGCAGAGTCAGTCGAAGTTTTGATGAATATTGGTAGGTCATCACAGAGCAGACCCACTGTAGTCCTGGTAGAGATTACGATATTGGTGGGCCACCAGAGGCGCAGACCCACTGCAGTCCTTGTAGAAATAATGGTACTGATGGATCAACAAAGATGTAGACCCACTGTAGTCCTTGTAGAGATGACCAGCAGCCATCTGTTGCGATTGTGCAGGTGCACATTCACCATCGAAGAGTCTTGCGGAGAATATAGCAAGTCCATAAACCACCACTTGTGCACTCAGAAAGTTTTTGGAATTGTCCTTAGATCCAGCAATGCTGTTATCCAGTCCCTTGCAGAATTATTAACACACGTGCAAACACTAACAGTCCCTACTTCTCACATATTGTCCACATACTATGACCAACAGAAACGTGTGCAGTGAAATGTAACTAACAAGTTAATAATGTCATGAACTGGTGACAATTACAATTTTATAACATAAGAATACAATTACAAAGGTACAAAATACATCATTAAAAACATAATAATACAGATAACATTTGTAGTACAGGCTTTACAAAAGAATAGAAATAAACATATACATCAGTGTTACAAAAATAGTGACATAAGTACATACATAAAATAATGAGAATAGTTTTCGAAACATTAATTTCACACATGAACATTGAAACAGAACAGAATTGTAAACAACTTTACAAAGAAAATAACATATTATTAATGCAACTTATATTTGAGGATAACAGTATTCCTCCTCATAGTGAATATAGCTTAGTATTAGAAGAGAAAAAAAATTCTATGAAACAGTACACAGAGACAGGAAGAAAACAAATACACAAGGGTACACAAACATATAGTGGGATAACACCAATAGGAAAGGACAGGGTTCGTTTTCAGTGTAACATTTGGTACTGCAGTCCAACCCAAAACTTCATATATCTTTCCTCTTATTTCATCCTCTGTTTCCACCAAAAAAAATTCTATCTAAGCATGCTTTCTGTATTTATATGTTCACACATTTCTTACCTCAACATTTATTTCCAAGAAAATCCTACCTAAACCTGTTTTCTCAATGCATTTCTTCCAATTCATCGCAACTCATTCTCTTAGAGGCTACCCCCTCTTAAGCTAACTTAAATCTACTGAGCTCAGATGCTAAACTAAGGGACGAGGCAATGCAGCATCACATAACAAATCAACACAAACAGCAATGCAAAAAAATGCAAATTGGCAAAGCTAGCAGCATAAATGAGCAAAAGTCAAATTCAATAACACTATGCCTGGCAAACAGCAGCAACTTATACCTAAACATGACATAGCGCAAGCAGAAAAAATATTACACTAAACAACAATGCAGATAAGGGAAATGTATATTCACATCTTAATGTCTATGTAATTAAAGTGGTGCACCACAAGAAGTTATTCTACCAAAAAGTTACCAATTACTTGAAAAGAAAATTATGAATGCAGTTACTAGTTCCTTCTTATTGTTCTTTCCTGTCCAAGTGCTCCTTTTTTAAAGAATGTGGATCATAAAATAATTATTTAATAGATCTGTTGACAGAAAGTGTTCACATTAGCAAATGCATTTCATTTTATAAAAGCAATGCTGCAACACAGCTGGAAACCAGATATCAAATGAAATAAGCAATTACGCAAACCAAAGCATAAAAATATCATTGAATAGTCATGTGACATTTCATAAGTTAGTAGAAATTCTCTCAACTCTCGTAGAAAGACGCTTGTCATAATCAGGTGTGCAGATGTAAAAATATTTCCAAGGATAATGGCCTCCCCTTTTTTTTTTGTGCTACCTGTGCCGCTGAAAAGGGCTCGCAATAATGGCTTTTTCTCCAGGCATCTGACACAGCTGGGTGCCCGCGACGCATTACGTGCAGGTGGTCACTTAACTTTCGTACGGAAATATTTACGACAGGAGATTCTGCTACCGTGGTAGTCTCATATAAAAATATTTCACAGGTCAAGAATTAGCGTTGCAAATCTGTAGAAACAAAACCCTATAAATATAACAGTGTCCAAAAAAATTTTCAGTGGCATTGTGATACATTCATGCATATACACACACATTTCATAACTCTTAAAGTACGATTCTTGGTTTCCAACAACCTTTTCATAAATCAGAGTCCCTAACCCCTACTCCTTATTCCTTACCTTATTACACATATACGTATCCATCGACACTCGTCAATATTTCGTCATTATAAATATGAAGCATAATCAAATAACTCATGTAGCCTCAGCCTATTAATCATAAACATACCTCAGCAGCATAATACACATCGTCGTCGTAAAAATAACATCATAACACCTCAGTCAAATCTCAAAATCGTCGTAGCTTCCTCCAATAATTAAAAAAATTCTCTGCTCATGTCAAAAGTGTCATCTGCCTCAAACGTACTTTAAAAATCATAATCCCTTTACCAAATACATCATTCAAAGCTCTCATAGTATCACAATGGTTCCGAAAAAATATGAGCATTTCACAAAGTACAGACAAAATACAATTTCATAAGTGTGAAGTTATCCAACTGTGTAATTGCGTAAACATGTGTCACTGACATAGTAAAAGAATGTTTGTTTCTCTGTCAAATAATCAGATAGCTGTGTAATTCTGTGTTAGAGAAATATGGTACCGATGTGTAAAGTTGTATAAGCAAATACCATATTAGCTAGGGTTCCTTGTGGTTGCCACACACATGGTACACAAAGTAGGCGTGTACCCCCCTGAGGATTAATGTAATTATACCCTCAGGTGTTACAGATTACAGCAATGGAATGAAATGTATCACGGAAAACTTTCTTTGTAATTCAAAAATCTTTAAAAATAAATGCTCCAAGTACAAAATTGATCACTCAAATACGTGTACTGTAGCGCTAAAATGGTGCGTCTTGTAACATAATCTCTGTGGAAGTGTCGTAGTTATCGTCCTCCGAAAGCTAAGTTCTGCAGAAGTCAATGTACTTACCTCATGATAAACAAAAGTGAAATGCTTTGCGTATAGATATCATAGTTATTATGGTTATTGGCGTGATGAAGAAAGTACTGTACAGTAACGTATTGTTGTGCCACGAAAAAAGGCTGTCTCATTGTTGCTATACCATAAAAGTTACTATTAAAACATGTTTTTCTTTCCAGAAGAATTCAGAAAACTGTGCAGATATAAAACAGATACACTGCAAAAGCAACATTGTAAATTGTCACTCATTAGTAGCGTCGTGATAAAATCGTGTAGCTGTCACATAAACTAACTATTGTCTCATCTGGTATCTCACAGAAAGTACTTTAAATCCGGAATGTATTTTCAAGTAAACCAAAATGTTGCATTAAAATCTCATTAGCAGTACTGGTAAATGTTCTAAGTATGTGAGCCTTATAGTCGTTACGTAATCGTGCAACTAACAAGCAAGAATGTACAAATACAGCACTGGGTCGTCTGTTCACTATAACAATGCATTCGTAATTTCTGTTTAAAAATGTTCCCTAGGTTCTAGACTGGATATTTAACTTCAAACATTGTTACATGTTAACAGATTCTAAATCTGACAAAGCATATTAGTAATGTGAAGCGAAAAGTTTTATGGCAATGACAAAGTTAAAAAGCAGATTATCTTTCAATAAACGGTTTTACATGTGAAATGTGGTGTAGCCCTTTACTCTTCCTAGCACGCAGAGTTTCAACTTTAACGCAATTATCATGTGGTATACGTCGGTAAAGAATACTGGAATTTTGCTCAAGGTTAGCGTCAATGTTATTTTTCCCTGAGCCAGCGGGCGCACGCGGCTGCCTGCGGTGTGAGTCATTGTCTGTTTCTTTGTTGGCGCGCGCCGTTACTGGGATTAGGAGGCCTAACTTCCACAAAATCACTTCCTCTAGAGGGCCCTGCTCTGTTTGAATCCCGCCAGTTCTGATGCAATTCAGGTCTGTCGTTACGAATATATTGTCTGTCGTCATGTCGGTAGATTCCGTAGTTTCTTCCTTGTCCGTCACGTGGTGGAGAATTTCTCCCTGAATCGTAACTGTGCGCCGAACTGTTGCGTCTGAAGTTATTCTGCCTCCCTTGATAATAATTGTTTTGGTTCCCATATTGTCTGTTTCTCTGATTGTCTCTGTGATAGTCATTACTACGGAAATGCGATCTTTCTCTGTAACTATTATTACTCTGCCAGCGGTTGTCATATGGGTGGTGTCTGTTTTGGTCACGATTTGCATTGTAAGAATAGCCTTGTCGTGTCCAGTTATTGTTTCTGTCATCGCGGAATTGTGACGTATGTGACCTGTAGTGATTGTTTTCCTGTTTTCGCATCCCGCGACGGTCTGTGTCAATTTCCAGTTCTTGTAACAGTCCCTGAAATGCTTCAATGTCGTCTTTGCAACGTCCTGCTAAAATAATGTGTCGTAAATGTTCAGGCAATTTGAGTAAGCAAATGCGGATGAGTTCTGAGGGGCTGTATGGGTTTGACAGGTACTGATTCTTGTGCAACATGTCTTCAAAATATTTCACAAGACTGGAAAATTCAGATTCGACCGCATTCTTACAGCTGGTTCATTCTCTAAGTAGCCACACATAAATTCTAATCTGTGCTCTAATGACCAGTTGGGAGGAAAACAATGAGAGAATTGATGGAGCCATGCTTGTGGATGAATGTCGTTCCCAGAATTCTTAAATGTTTTGAATTTACGTGTAGTAATGAACAGCTTATAGTCAAAGTCATCATGTCGGCGAGTCGCATATCGGTCATTGTTATGTCGTTTCGGCGGTTCCATTTCAAAATTCGGTGCACCTTGCCAATTTCTTTCATAACTTCCGAAGTGTCCTGTGTTATTATTTTGTGGTTGTTCCGTATTTCTAAGTCCCTCTTCCTGTATTGGGGCGCGAGTATCCTCTGAAATACGTAATTCTTGTATTAACTGTGTCAGCTGATCTTGTACTTCCCGGATTTCTCTTTGGTGTTGCGTATTAATCTGATTCTGATTTTGTTTGAATTTCCTAATTTGTTCGCACTCTTCAGTGTCAGTGAAGGCTACAGGTCTTGTGTCATTCAGATCATCATCTACCTTTGTAGATAAGTTAGTGACCTGATCCGAAAGTTCGGCTACTTTCTCCGATAGTGAACACATTTCCTCAGTGTGTTTTTCTGAACCAAGTTTCAGAGTGTCCATTTGTGTTGAAATCGTATCTACTGTGTCCTTTAAGTTTCCCTGAGTTATTGCAAGTTGCGTAACCGAATCGGTAGATGCAACTGAGTCAATTTTAGCCCACAAGGTCTCATGATTTTCATGAACAATGGCTTGCAGTTCTTTTATGGCTGCTTCGTGATTCTGTAATGCATTTTCATGCCGCGAAAAAATAGGTTGAAAATGCTCACAAATTTGTGTTTTTACGTCATTACAGACTTTTTGACATTTCGATTCAATGTTATGTAACTCAGCAGTTAAATCTTCACGCGTTTGTTCAAGAGTTTGTTCCAATGAGTCTAACTTTTGAAGCTGTTGCTGTGTTTGTCTCTGATTTTGTTCCAGTGTGTCTAACTTTTGAAGCTTTTGCTGTGTTTGTCACTGATTTTGTTCCATTTGTTGCATTAATTGCAATAATAATGTATTAGTGTCTGGAATCTGTTTCTCTACGCTTTTCGGCAGTGCATTTGCACCGGCAACATTCACATTTTGACAAGCAGAAAATGTGTCTTGACTTATTTGAGAAAACGGTGATGACCCAAAACCTGAATCTACAGTATTTGCGAAATTGTGTCCTGTCATTTCGGATTCCTGAGGCGAGCTGTTGCCGACCAATCGATCGATAATGCTTCCCTCTTCACTAATTGTTTCACTGTCCACGCCATTGTTTGCCGCCCGCTCCATTTCCCTATTCACAATTACCAAATTACTACTTTGAACATCAGTTAATTCACTACTCGGTGGCGCTAACACACTGCTTTCGTCTTCACTGTCATTTCTCAGTTTACTTTGGAGCCTAGTATTACGTTTTTCACACGCCATTATTGTCACAATATTTCACACGACAACACAGAAAAACACAATTTGAAGATCAAAAATAAGAGAACACATTAAAATAGCACTGAAAATAATATCTAGTTAATTGCAGCTGCGAAATACTTGGTGCAAATCTACATGCATGCCAAAACTGTTTTACTGTACAACAATGAAAGACTGCAACTACAAAGGAGATTTTCTCTACAATTACGCGCTAGCAATAAACAATAGCTACACTAATTACACAAACTACAAGAAAAAATCAGAAGATTCCAGTGAGGTATCCTCGGCTAAGGGTCGACATATGAAACGTCCCCTTTGAACAATTCTACACGAGACTGTGCTTAACCTGACACACAATATTTTTAGCGCAACGCAATCTGACTTTCAAAATTTCCTACTAAAGAATGGCCCTGACAAACATTAAACTATACCTTTCACAAATCACTTACCTCACAAAAATCTTCGCTGCTCAAGCTACTGCAATACAGCGAGCGCCACTACTGCCAGCTAAATAAAAGATTCAAACTACTGAAGGCACTAACTACTGATAGGGATAGTTAGCAAATGAAAGATATTAATAGAGAACAAACAATGTATTTACCTTGATATCATCATATATAAATATATCAGTTCATGAAAAATTACAAAACTCCGCCATCTCTCTCCCCACATCCACCACTGCTGGCGGCTCACCTCCAACTGCGCAACGCTACGCGCTGTTCACAACCAGCTGCCTAACACTACAATGGCGAGTATTACAACAATGCAAAGCAGCCACAGACTGCACACAGCACAGCCAGTGATTTTCATATTGAGTGCTACGTAACGTTGCCAATAAGAAAACATAAACAGCCTACTTACATAGAGAAAACATAAACAGCCTACTTACATAGAGAAAACATAAACAGCCTACTTACAAGTTAATTTAATTAAAAATCAGAGACATGAAATTTATACAATTGAAGTAAACAAAAAAAGCACAAACTCCTCATGACAATAAAAGAAATGTCTTGGAAAATAAAATAGATACATTACCATTTGGTCACTATGAGTTATTAAAATGTAATAAAATATAAAATTAATAAAATTATTTCTATATAAAATTAATAAACTCTTTAAAAATAAATTTTTTTCTATATAAATGGAAACTTCTTACAAAGGTCAAACAAAGCACGACGATTTTTGTATACAAAAGCTACAAACATTGAACAAATTACACAGAGAAATTATTAAAATAAAAGATGATAGAATTCAAATGATAGATGAAAGCATTAAAGTAAAAGATGAAATAACTAAAGTAAATGATATTCAAAGTCAAAATTTGAGGAAATAGTTGATACTTTTTCAGAAATAATAAATAAAAAATGAAAAATTCGAAATATAAGACTTATTTAACACTAATTGATGGTTACTCTTAATAGTAAAATAATTCTTTTAAAAACTAATTGTTTAAAAACTAATTGATTGTTAAACTAAATAGTAAACTAATTCTTGTAAAAAACTAATTGTTTAAAAACTAATTGAACATTAAACTAAATAGTAAACTAATTCTCTTAAAATCTAATTGTTTAAAAACTAACTGATAGTTAAACTAAATAGAAAAACTAAATCTTTCAAATAATAATTGTTTAAATGTAACTGATCGTTAAACTGAATAGTGAACCAATGCTTTATAAAATTTCTTTATCTTTATTTATCTTACTGTTGTGTGACCATTTAACATAAACTGCATTACCTTTCTTTCTCAAAACTTTTGCAATATGGATATATAGTTTTCTGAAGTTGTAGTTCAGAAAAATTTCGTTTTATATCTTTTAATTTATACGTAATACGATTAACATGAAAAACAACTTCAATTTCAAATAATTCTGTTCACCAATTAGCTGTATATCCCTTCTCAAAAACACCTTTAACTTTACTAATTCTCACTTTATCACCTATTTTTAATTTAGCTATTTTGATGCAGTCAAAAGACTGCTTTTGCTGTCGCTCATTAGATCCAATGTTACTTATTTTTAATTTCTTTCAGTTACTTCTATCGGTTTCATTATTATTGTAGAATATCTTGTGCTTTTGTATTCATCAATTAGATCTTTAACTAAATTTAACCTCGTATAATTTCCTTGTAAAGCAAATTTCTTCCACATCTTTTCTTTAAGTGTTATGTTAAATCGATCAACAACAGATGCATTTAATTCTGAAATTGTTGAATATTGATTGCTTTATTTCTTCATTAATTCTTGAATATCTTTGTGATAGAATGCTTTACTAAGATCTGTTTGTAAATTATTTGGCTTTCTAACTGTTAAAATTTTTTGAAAAGCTTAAACTATATTTTTATATGTTTTATCTTTAATAGGAGCAGCAAATGCATATTTTAAAAAAATACAATTATTGTTAATAAATATTTATAATCTTTATGTATCTTTGAAATTACTTTTAAATTACCTGGAAACATATCTAATATATCGGCTTGTCATAAATCATCTATACCAAGTGAAAAAACATGTCTTCTTTTAAAATTCTTTCTAATTGCTTTATGAAATTTATTTATAATATTTTCACCAATATTATTTAAGCCTTCACCATCTACAGAATTTTTTAAATGAATTTGATCTTCTTAGATTTACAAATTGTACAAATACCTTCAATTCTTAGTCTTCCATTTTTAGTTGTTAATCTGTGTGGCTTACGTGTTTCAGTAATCTTTTACACTTTAAGCACTATATGGGATCCTTTTTAAGAACTAAATTTGAATTATAATAGGTCTGAAGAACTGAGTGCAAAGCGCGTTTTATATAAGTAAAAATTGATATAGATAAAAAATTATATAGATAAAAATTTATACAGTTTTAATCATTTCACCAAATTCAATTATATTTACATCTACAGGAATAGTTTCAACAGACTCTTTCAATGTGACAGTTGTAAAATTTGAATGTGTAACATTATTGATTGATTATTATTATTAATTTGATATAGCTTATCAGCCAAACTTATTGTAATATTAAAACCATCAAAGTTGAAATGTCTATTTATAATTGCACCAACCACAATAATCCTTTTATGCATGAACCATATTCAAAAATGTGCATTTTTGTTATAAAACTGAATTCAATTATTTGTTTATCATATACATTTTCTTTAAGATTATTTATCTCAACAGAGTTTTGGACTATATATTTCGCGCTATCTTTAAAAATTGTTTCTATTTGTTTTTTAGTAATTATTGAGTTATGTCATAATGCTTGTTAAATTTTGTTTAAAGCTTTCATTATTCTGCTTTATTTGTTCATCAAAGTCTTTTCTAGTAACATAATTACTTAACCCTTTGTTTTCTGAAATAAGAAAAAATTTACTTTTTAACATTTTCTTTGCAGAATTTATGCTATTGTGGCTTTAAATGATGGTAGGATTTTTTGTAAAATTTTATTTTATTTTTCACAATATTTTTTCTCTATTGGTACTCAGAAGTACCATCAGACTCCATGGACAGAATCAAAACATCCACATCCACATAAATATCAAATATTTTTACATTAGAAAATTAATTTACAGAAATATGATATTTCTGAATTTTTTAAAAAATTTCGCATAAATTTATTCTAGAGCAACTTCACAATACATAGTAACTTACCTATACATATTTGACAGTATATACATATCACATATTTAGTGATACCTCATGAAATTGTAGGAAACAGTTCTTTTTCTCATTGCAGCACAAATACACTTTAGATGTACTACAATGTGAATGTGGTCTCGACTGAATTTTATTTTTCACACACATTCCGCATTGTTCTCATTTACAATTTAACACTGCAAAATGGTTTCCTCCGTTGCCAAGACATACACCCTTAGGAACAGTAAAGTTATCTTTCCTTGTCTTTGGGGGAGTGATTTCATCTTTACCAGAGTTTCTTTTATTGAGATTTGGCACATGCTGATCATTCATTAGCCCTAGTGCCACAGCACATCTGAATTCCAGCAGTGGCAGTGCCCCATGTAGATCACTGAAAGTGACGTAAGCATTGACAAAAGCACCTTGTATTGCTCCCCAGAAGAGACGGTGCCACCACTTCTTTGATCGCTTGTCAAGACCACAAGTTGAACGTAATATGTCTGCATGATACACACCACCCATGTTTTTATAGTAATCACAAACATTAACTTGACATGGTATAGTCATACTGGTTCCATCTTTCTGTTTTCATGTCACTATGCTCTCTGTTCAGTGCCATGGGAGTTTGACGCAAAATACATTACTTTATTTTCCTTCCATTGAAATACTGTTAGGTCTAGAGATGACTTTCTGTGATTTGATTTTGACATTTTTCTTTAGGTGAATTCCCTGGCTAATTGTTCCACAGGCAAATGTATTTACCGATTTCTGTGGGAGAAAAAGTGGACAGAACAACTAGTGAGAGGTAATGCATTGTTGCTACAATAAAGTGTTCGCACACCCTGACGGTACTAATAAGTCCTCCTTATATTTTCCACTTTATTTCAATCACTTGTAACGTAATGCTTCAAACTATTATAAAAAAACAAAGAAGGTATGTACATACAACGGAAAACTCAACGGAAGTTTTAATAAATTGCACACAAATTCAGGCAACACCTTGGAAACAAGCACACACAATCTTCAGTTTTCACAGCAGCGCGCAAAAAACAATTCCAAGCTCTGACCCCTGGAGAGGTCTATGTATTGCACAGTAACATCTATGAAACAGTAGAGCAGAGTTACTGTTACGTAGGGACAGGCTCTCAGATCACGAAACTGCACCACGAGAAAATAATGAGAGTCAAAACTTACTAGTACTTTCAAGTACCATCAGGCAACAAAGGGTTAATTGTGTTGTGTATTCAGGTTTTCTAACATATACCATTTCTAAGTATTGTTTAGTAACAGCATCCGTCGGATCAATTGGATCATTAACATTAGCAAGTCTTCTATTTATAAAACCCATATAATCTTTATTTATTTTAAAAATAGCATTAAATTATATCTGAAATTGTCTAATTGCATTGGTTATCTTTGAATTTATTGATGATTGAAGTTGATTAACTATATTTTCTATTTTCTCTAGATTAAATATAGGTGTACTAAGTACTTCAATGACAGATGTAGCAGGCTCAGTACTGCGTTCAGTAGTTTGTTTAGTTAGATGTATCATATTTCCAAAAATGTCCATTAATTAAATCTAAAATATAATTAAAAATATAATTCTTGCAAAGCAATTTTAGAACAAATAAACATAAATGACCACAAATTAATTCATCAAAGTTTGTATTCTTTATGTATTGTAATATAGTTCATTTTTTCCTAAATAGTTAACTACTTGTTTTGGTGTATTACCACCAAATGAGTCACAAACAACATTTTTATATTTGTGTTTCTACTAACAAATCCAATGGGTACCAGGATTATTTAGAGGTATCTTAATTAACTATACCACATTCAATTTTTAAGGTTTAGTAAGTTCTTTTATATCAAAATTACTTATTACATTAGGATACTTATCAATTACTTTTTGAAGTTTTTTTGTTTTCGTTATTCAATTACCAGCTTTTTTCTACGTTTTCAGGTTGTGTCTTTTTTTGATCTTCCAATTCTTTATAGTTTTTCTTTTTGTTTAATACTGCATTTGCAATTGCTGCAGATCCTTTAGCTAGTGAACTAATTGTCGCTAAATAAGGTAATGCAGCTAATAGCAATGGAAGAAATCGTCCTTCATGTTGTGTTAGTCATTTACCTTCCTTCTTTTTTGTTAAATATTCATTATTTTTTTGTGGCAGAAATACCTAACCAAATAATTAAATTTCCACCAACTTTCCTTTCCTCCTTTCTTTTTTAGACATGTGTAAAAAATTGTTCAATTGCATTTAATTGATCAATATTTAACATTAATTTATTTGGGTTTAGTTTTGTCTCTAGGCTGCAAAGTATAGTCAGTTGTAAGGTTATTCATTTATATACTTAAAAATTTTATATTGATTTTCATATAGATTAAAAATTTATAATGATTTTTATATATTTTGTATAAACATTTTTAAATAGTTTAACAATTTATGAAGATTTTTATTATCCCCAACCATTTTCAATTTCCGTTTTCCATACATTATTTCCCTAAGTATCACTTGTATTCATTCTTTCTTTTGCAGCTAACTGAAGTTGTTTTACAGCTATATGTTTTTTCTATACATCTTTGTTACATCTGTAAGCAATATCATATTGTTTATAAGTTTCATCTAATGGATTTATACCTTTATCTCCTTTAGCTTATCATTCTTCTAATTTTGTACCTGGACCAGAAAATCTATAACCTGGAAGATGCATTTCAAATGGTAATTTCTTAATTAAAGTGTTTACTTATCCTTTTCCATATTTGTCACTTTTCCAAAATGTGTGCAGAAGATTATTCAAAAATCTAATTAAATATGGAATTCCTTTTGGTTTATCAATTATGAAATCACAAAATTTATTTGTCAACATTTGTTCAATTCTAACTTTTTCATTATGAAAATTGATATTTCCAGCTAGTTCTTAACCATGAATTACTGCTGATCTATTAATTAATTGTATAACATCATTCATCCAAACATATTCAGTTGCTTTATCTGTTTATTTTTTAATAAATCTTCACCTTTTCTTTCACTAGAACTTAGTTCTAAATCATCTACAGTTGGTCTTCTTAAAATTGGAAAATAATCATCAACAATTGGTTTTATTAAACATTTGTATTTATTACCTTTAGTTGATCTTATTTTATTTGGATTATTACCAGAATACAATGCTCCTGAATTAAATAATATATCTGCGTAATTTGATAAATCTTCACCATTGATCTTTTCGTTTAAATCATCTACAGTAATTTGTTTTCCAGTTAAAAGTCTCATTAATCCATCTGTACCTTCATATGTTTTTTTACCAACTGTTAAATTATGGCCATTGAATTCAACAGGTAAATTACCAACATACTGAAAGATACCAACAGGTTTTAAGCCAAATACTTTATCTTCACTATGATTTATATACTTTAACATTCTTTAACAAAAATTTACCTTTTTAGTTTCATTTGATGACTACTTGATTCTTTTTCTTCTTGGTATTTGTTTAATATAACTTGAATTGCTGTTTCACTTAATAGACAATCATATTTCCCAGGAATATCATCTGACAAATCTTTAAATGATTTAATTGGTGTTATATCTCCAAAATCTTCTATATGATGATTATATGGAATCATTTGCTTTTCAGTGTCCCTATTTTTTCCAATTGCTTTCAGAACATTATCACCTAAAAGTTCAAAACCATGTTTTACTTTTTCAATAGCATCAATAACAGGTTGATCTTCCATTTTATATTTCTCATATTCTCTTCTTGGTTGCTTTTTCCAAAGTTTAAATAGTTCTTTTAATTCTTCAGCTTTCTTTCTATTTTGCTTAGCTTAACAACTTCTTCATCATACTTTCCAAGCATTTATTGATGAAAATAAACATTAGTTATGTTTATGTTTATGTTAATATTAATGTTTCTGTTTAATCTTAATATTAATTTTAATGTCAATGTTCAATGTTTTTGTATTAATGTTTAATGTTTTTAAAACTTCCTGGCAAATTAAAACTGTGTGCTGAACTTGGGACCTTAGCTTTTCGGGGGCAGGTGCTCTACCAACTGATGTTTTTGTTTTAATGTTTCATGTTTATGCTTTTATTTAATATTTATGTTGCTAAGAAATGTTGTATTTTATTTCTAAACTTACCTTCATTTGGTTTTCTAGACATATCCATTGTCAAAAAACCTAATTCATCATTCCAGCATTTACTACACACTTCTCTAATACTATCAAACTTTAAATCTCCACCAGCAAACTCATGGTAAGTATGATTTAGATTTGTATAACCTTGTCTAAAAATATTTGAAAAATTTAAATTGTCTCTAACTACCTGTTTTGCTATTTTTTAATAAGTTTGAGCTAAGTGAAAGCAATCTATACCTTTGTGTCTACCTCTGGTAAAATAATTTTTAACAATATCTTGATTTTCTAGAATGAAGTCATCAAATACAACATATGAATTATCTTTACATTCATCTAATGGAATAATTTCTTCATGATTTTCAATGAAAGTAATAATTTCTTTATTAATTATACGTCCAATTTTTCACATTGTTTTATAAGTTCTTGATACTTTGGTTGTTCTAAACTTTTTGAAAAAACGTACAAATGTTTAATTTTATTCCAATTCAACCATCCTGTAGCTAAAATATAATTATCAATTATTAATGTCGTTTTACCACAACCATTTTGTCCAATTATTGCACATCTTATAGAATTTGGTAGACGTTTGCTGTGTTTGTTTTTTAACTTATTTTCAGGAACTCTTACTTTAGGTTCCCAATATGTTTCTTTCATTTATTAATAATTTTTTCATTTATTAATTACTTTTTCAGTAATAAATGAGCCGCCTATTTCAACTTGCCGATAAATCATCTGTACTTAGAAAACGATTAATTGTTCCAATACATGATAGTTATAGTAATGTTTCATTAGTTGGTTTTTAATCAACATTCCTAACACCAAATATTAAACAAAAAATAATAAATTTTATAGTCATGGAGAAACAATAGATGTACCTGCAGGTCAATATAGTTTTAAAAATTTTAAAAATACATTTGAAAAATCCCAATTTACACATTAAAGCAGATTAAATTTTAATCAGAGTAACTATTGAAAGTGATGTACTATTGTATGTGGATATAGCAGACAGTATTGGAAGTTTACTTGGTTTTAGTAATCCAGTTGTGCTAGCTAATGAAAAAACTGCACCTAAAGATGTTCCTAAAATAATTGCTTTTGAAGTAATCAATATAATTTTCAATGTTGCTGATGGAATGTGTGTAAAACATAATGATCATTTTGATAGAGAAAATAATATTATTGCTTCATTCAAACATAATGCAGAGTTTTGTGCACCAAAAAATCCATGAACCAAATTATAACGTACATAATCTTATTTTTAATACAATTCAAGATTTAGAACTTATTATACCTGATGAAAATGATAGTTTAATTGGCTTATGCTGCTACTATAACAGTTATATTAGGAATGTCTTGATAAATTTATTACTTAATAAATAAGTATTTACCAAACAATCATAAATAAACTTGAATGTAATCAAATTTGTTCTTCCCTGTTAATAAAAAGCTAAAAATGATTTAAATGTTACTAAAAAGATACAGAAATTGAAATAAATATTGGTGTTGGTTGGCCTCGTCCAAATCATGCACAATTGTACATGAATTTTACTATTATTGAAAATGATAGAACAGAATATCCAACTTATGATGGAAAATCAAACAAAAAATTAATTGATGATTATCTAATGAAACTGTTTGACTTTGTAACGATAAAAAAGGAAATAATATATTTTCTAGAATTATACATCCTTGTATTTCATCAACACTTTTACATCATCTAACTTCAGCTGTTACTGAGAAAATAAGTTTAGAAGGACATATTCTTAATACAGGAAAAATAAATAGTTAAAGAAATGAAGTACATTAAATGAAACAACAAGTTTACTGTTACCAATGACTGGTAACAGTAAACTTGTTGTTTCATGTAATGTCAGTAACAGTCACGGTAAAGCCTAACCTAAAAATGTTCGCATTTAAAGAAATTAAGTACTTTATTCATTGTCAATGCTTAGTGGATTTTTTAAAGACTATAAAGAAATTATGTTTGAAAGAGACTTAACTGTGGTTTTTACATGTAGTTCATCTTCTGGAGATGTAATTCCTTGTTGGTTTGATACAAATGATGCTGGTGTTGAACTAAAAGATACACTTCCTAAAGAAGGTAAAATAGAATCTAAGGAAATACATGTACCAGTTGTTAAATATGAAGCAAATTACGAACTTGAACAACGTGAAAATATTTTAAAAAATCCTAAAATTCCAATTCCTTTTTATGAACTTCAAACAGAAGAAGTTACTGGTTTTTCTAGTAAAAAAGGTTTTGAACTAGATATAACAAATTACTATAACTCTTCAGAATTTGGTATGCCATATTTTGTTTTTGTTGTATCTCAGACAAATCGTAAAAATAATTAATTTGTTGATTCATAATTATTTAATCATGTTAAACTACAGAATACATATTTAAAAAATGATAGAAATGAAGTGTTTCCTCAAGAAATGTGGAATATTAATCCACCAAATAATTTTCTTAAAGAATATGATGCATTTCTAGATTTTAAAAGAATTACTTTACTAAAATTAGATCCTGATATTAGTCCCTTTAGTTTCATAACTGATTATCCAATTTATGTAATCAGCATGACATGTAGAAAGAATGTTGTAACTACACAAAAAACAACTATGAAACTTTGTGCAACTTTAAATGATAAAATTCCAAATGATACACTTCCTTATGTAATTATGTATGGCAAAAAGAATCTTACGTATGATACACAACATAGATTACTTACTGATAATTTTTCATTACTATCAATTGCTTCTATATTAATGGATGAAAAACTTTAAAAAGTTATGAAAGTGTTAACTTCATGCTTGTATACATTTCTGAAACATTTTTAAGAAAAATAGAAAAAATAAAAAATTGAAAATTTTAATATAATTTACTTTTGTTAACTAATACATTTTAATTAATTTACTTATTTTCACATGGTAAAATATTTAAAATAATTTAACTTAGTTAACTAATTCATTTTAATTATTTACTTACGTTCACAATGTGATTTTTTAAAAAATAATTTATTTTTGTTAGTTAATATATTTTAATTATATACTTACATTCACAATGTAAATTTTTGAAATGATGTATTTTTGTTTTTTAATACTTTTATTATCTTACAATCGTGTAAAATTTATATAATTTGCTTTTGTTAACTAATATATTTTTATTTATTTTTCTTACATTCACAATGTAAAATTTTTAAAATAACTTACTTTTGTTAACTAAAACATGTGATTATCTTACAATCACATTGTAAATCAAATAATGAAGTTAGAAATCAGTTGGTTTTCTGGTACAATGATGTAATTAGTTGAGTTATTGAAAAAATTAGGTATTTAGTTAACATTCTAAAATCAGTTGAGTTAATTAAAATATACTGAATTTTAAAAAATCAGTTGTGTAATTTATAAAATACAGAATTTAGTTTAACATTGCGTTAGTGCACCATTATCTACAATTACATTCTACTGACAAAATTATGAATACAAAAGCTATTGGAAGGACATGTTACATGTGCTACAGTAAAAATCCATTTTTAGTCACAATGCGTTCTTACCAGTTAAAATTAGTTTATACTGAGCCACTTTGTCAAAAAGCAGTTTGCCTAGTTAAAACTAGTTTTAACTGACATTCGCTTTTGACCAGCAGTAATTTGTAGTTGTAACTAGGGACTAGAACCTAAGACCCCCAGGAAAAAACTGTCTCAGATTTAAGGGGATATGCAGACCCCTCACAACATCAAAGACAGGTAGTAAGCAGATAAGGGAGGAATCAAAGACACCCATCTCTCTGGGTAAGCAAGTCCAGAAAAAACCGAGGCAAGAAATAGGAAGACAGATCTATAGTACTGCAGTTATCCAGGTAGGTTATCCACTGGTGGCCATCACCTCACAGCAGGAGGAACAGGTACAGATGGCCCTCTTTGAAAAGATTGGGGGGTGGGGGGACGCTGACCCAGGTCTCAACTTCAGGAGGGTCTATCTAGATCGTGGTGCACTCATTTTTGTCTGTGAGGGGGTGCTCACAGTAGAATGGCTCAAGGACAAGGTGCCCATGATATCCCCATGGGAAGATGCGAAGCTGCTGGCCAAGATGGCAGCGAAGCTTCTTAAGAGCGCAAAGGTATCATCAGGGGTACCCAAGATCCTTAAGGAAGTCTCTCCCAAGATTCTGTTCAAGAAAATACGGGGCCCAGAACACAAAAGTCCCGACAGAAGACTGGTGAGTGATTAACCAGAAGGTTGCTCTGGAACGATGAACCCTGGTGGTGGAGGTTGGTGAGAAGTCCCTGAAGGTGATGCGGGAGCAGGACCTTAAACTGCTTTTAGGGTTCTCGCAGGTCACCATCAGGATTCTCAAAGACCTCAAATACGGCAGTAAGGCGGAACCTGGAGGTGCTGCAGACTAATTTGCAGCATAGTAAAGGGGCCTCTGCTGCCCTGAGCCGCTGCCTGGGGAGACAGGAAGTGGACGTGGCCCTGATACAAGAACCCTGTTTACACGAAGGAGGTGTATCGGGCCTCGGACACACTGGAGGTAAGCTGATCTATGCTAGGAATCTAAGAAACTCCAGAACATGCGTCTATGTTAGAAATGGCACTTCCTTGATGTCAATGATGGATTTCTGCTCTAGGGACTTAGTGACCATCAAAATGCAGCAATGTGAGGAAGGTATCACGAGGGAATTCATTTTGGCTTCTGCATACCTTCCTTACAAAGACAGTTCTCCCCTTCCCTTGGAGATGAGGAGACTTGCCATCAACAAGGTGACCAACTGCTGGTGGGGTGCGACGCCAATGCCCACAACCTAGTGTGGGGCAGCAAGGACACCAACAGTGGAGGTGAGTACCTTTTTGAATTCCTCTTATCTAACAACTAAGAGGTCCTGAATAGGGGCAATGAACCTACATTCAGGAATAGCAGAAGAGAAGAAGTAATTGCCATAACATTTGGTTTCATGACGATGGGTAGCTACGTCAAACAATGGCATGTGGTTTTGGAGCCATCCTCATTGGTCTACATGTGCATCAAATTCAAGGTTGAAATGGGAATCAGACAGACCATGACTTATAGAAATCCCAGGAAAACAGACTGGGAGACATATAGGAGGAACCTTGACTTAGACTTATCAGAAATTAAAACCATTATAAGGAAGCCAGTAGAATTTGAGGAAGTAGCAGAGGCTGTTACCTCTGCCATAGTGACCTCATATATGACAATTGCACAATCCCCAGGAAGTGCACAAATTGGAGTGTTCCTTGGTGGAATAACAAATTGGAAACACAAAGAAAACAGGTACAGAGACTATTTGATATTGCGAGATGTAGAGGACAATGGGCTAAATATCATGAGACCCTTGTCAATAACAATCTTTCAATAAGACAAGCAAAGGAGGCATCCTGGAAGGCATTCTGTGAGGAAGTGGAAGACACAGCTGCACGGGCCAGACTTCACAGGATTCTCACTAGAAAACCAACTAATCAAGGAGGTACGTTGAGGAAGGAGTATGGGGAATATACAAAGACAGCACATGAGATGCTGGAATTGCTACTCAAAACTCATTTTCCTCAATATGCTCTGCCGGATAACACAGGCCAGTATGTGACCCCAGAGAGACAACGGTTCTCAGGCACTCAAAGAGAGGACTGAGAATCGGCCAAGGAGTGTGTGAACTTCAACAAAATCCAGTGGGCGGTGGGACGATTCCAACTGTTCAAGTCACCTGGCCCAGATGGAATTTTTCCAGCTCTCCTGCAACAGGCAGGAGGAAAGAGTATAAGAGTCCTATGCAGGCTATTCAGGGTTAGCTTAGCAGTAGGAATCATTTCCAATGTTTGGAGAGCAGTGGAGGTTGTCTACATTTCAAAGCCAGGGAGAATTGATCATACCAAGGTCAAGGATATGAGACCAATCAGTCTGTCCTCCTTCATTCTCAAAACATTGGAAAAACTGGTTAATGTATATGTTGGGGAGAGGAGGCAAAGTAGGGCCCCTCTACACCTGAATCAACACACATACCAACCAGGTAAATCATGTGAGACAGCTCTCCACCAACTCGTTGGGAAGGAGGAAAAAGCACTTCACTTCCAAGAAATAGCTCTCTGCATCTTCCTGGATATCATGGGGGCCTTTAGTAACACGACCTTCGATTCCATGGTAAGGGCAGCAGAGGCGCATGACCTGGGGACCAGAGCCATGCTTAGTGGACGGAAGATAGAGGCTACCATGATGAATGAAAAGATGGTAATTAAGACCACCAGAGGCTGCCTACAAGGAGGAGTTTTGTCTCTTCTATTGTGAAATCTAGTGGTGAACGAACTCATTGAGGAACTAAATTCCAGAAATTGCTTCTGCCAAGGATATGCGGATGACCTTGTCATAGTAATACTTGGCAAATTCACTGACACTGTCAGGAATATGGCACAAGGAGGGTTGGACATTGTCCAAAAATGGTGCATTAAACAGGATCTGAGAGTTGATACTAAGAAGACTGTTGTGGTGCCATTTACAAAGAGACGTATTCATCATGCAAGTTGGAATCTAAAGCTCTTCGATGAAACTCTACCTGTGAAGGGGACAGTGAAATATCTAGGAGTAACCTTGGATGAGAAGCTAACTTGAACTCCTCATATTAAGAGTATCTACTCCAAGGCAAAAAGTACTTTAGTGAGTACTAGGAGGGCTTGTGGCAAAAACTGGGGCCTAAGCCCCAGGAGTATGCACTGGATATATACCACAGTGGTTAGACCTAGGATTTCCTATGGGGCCGTAGTGTGGTGGAAAAAGGTAGAACAGTGGGTTACTGCTGAAGAGCTTGCTAACGTGCAGAGATTGGCCTGCTTAACCATAATGGGCGGAATTAGCAGCACACCAATCGCTGGAATGGAAGCCATGCTGGATATGCCTTCACTTCATCTTTGGGTTAAGATCGACGCAGCTGCTGGGGCATACAGACTTAAAACTGGCAAAAACTGGGTCTCATTCGGAAATCCAGAATCACACACTAACATAGTGAGTGAAGTAAATATAGGTATGGCCGGGGAAATGCCTGCCGATGATATAATAACTCCCAACTGATTCGACAAGCCTTACAACATAATATTTGGAAGTAGGCAGCAGTGGGAGAAAACAGTTCGACACCGTACGGGGGACATCGTTTGGTTTACCAATGGGTCGAAAACACATCAAGGTATTGGGGCAGGGCTGTACAGGTTCAGCCAAGACTGGAGAGCAGCATCTCTCTAGGGAAACTAGCCTCTGAAATTACTGCAATCGGGGCATGTGTAGAGCAGAATATGAGGAGGTGCTACAATGACTGTAGCATCTACATCTTTTCAGACAGCAAGGCAGCCCTGAAATCTTTGGCAGCTTCTGCAACAAGAGCTAAGATAGTTGCAGATTGCCACATGGCTCTGGTGGAGCTAGGGGGGATCAATAGAGTGTACCTAGTGTCGGTCCCTGGCCACTCAGAGATCTGTGGCAATGAACAAACCGACAGATTGGCTAGAATGGGGGCAACATGTCCATTTATTGGACTGGAACCTGTCTTGACAATCACCAAGGCTATGATCAAATTAGAACTACGGAACTGGCTTAGGAAACAGCACGTAGGATATTGGACCAAGGTCCAGGTAATGATGCCCAAGCCATGTTTTAAAAAAAGCTCTGTAATCCTAGGATTGATCAGGAAAGAGATCAAACTCATGACTGGACTGATGATTGGCCATGGGAACGTCAAAAAACACCTACACACAAAGGGTGTAATGGAAGAGGACCCTAAATATAGGATCTGTGATGAGGGTGAAGAAACTGCATCACAACTAATCTTTGAAACCATGGCATTGGAGAGTAAAAAATACAGAATCTTCGGAACAACTAGACCGGAAGGAATTGTGTCTAACAAAAAACTGGTAGAGGGTCTCCTTGCACTATTTAAGGGCACTGGTTGGCTTTACTAGGTATACAGGGAGGTACACTGCACAATAAACCTAGTTTCGGTGTGGGCAGTGGCGGGTCAGACCTAAGCTATTTTACCTCTCCCGTTAAAATAAATCAATCAAATGAATCAAGGCTATCAGTATCAACTATTTTCAACTAGTAATAACGCGTTCTAACTAAATGAGACAGAACCAGTTTTCAATTATTTTATTTGGGGGCAAATATTAAAATTAAGAGCAACTATGTGTTAATTGAAATAAAAAAACACCATTTTTGTGCTGTCCAATGCAATATTTATTGGAATATTGATCATACATCCAAACTCTTTCGAGATAGTGAAAACAAGAAGACACCGACACGAAAATGGCGAGTGTTGCTACAAACTGGATGACAACAGGAAAAATATAAGAAGAGAAATGCATATGTATAGTGAAGAGTGCGATGTTGGATTGTGTGCAATACCATGCTTTGAGCCATACCATACAAAGAGTCATTTCTATATAAAAATTAATAATAAATAATTTTGAATTCTGAAACAGCATTACTACTGTAAAAACCTTCGAATTTCTGGGTATTCAGTTGTTAGCTAATCACTTGCCCTCACAACAATCGCACATAAGCATGTCAAATACGCGCCACTACAAGAAGCGCTAGAGGCGTGGAAAGAATTACATGCATGGGAACAGTTATAGGCTCCAAAACTCCCCGCCTGAGCAGCGCTGCAGCAGCCAACAATAGCCCACCACTGGGCGCTTTTCGCCAAAACAAACAACGCGGTCGAGAGGATAAGCATGTGCAGATCAGCTTGTACGTATTTATCATGGCAGATCTAAATCAAGAAAGGCGATGGAAAGAAGAATTTGCCAGAAGAATGTTACAGATTGAAGAACACAACAAAAGACAAAACCACTACAATGTTATGACAAAAGAATCTTGCAATAAATTAGTGAACGAAACTGAAGCAGCACAATCAGCTGAGAAAAAGACACAGAAGCAGTACAGAAGATTAACTCCATTCAAGGTTATTAATATTTGTGGGACCAGGACGTTAGTGACAAGAAAAGAGCCTATGAAGTATTATGTATGTGTCGAAGAAATTTTCGATATAATTGAAGCAGTTCATGAGGCCCTTGGTCATGGAGGTCGAGACAGATTAAAGGTTGGAACTTCAAGAAAATATGCAAACATAACAGTGGAGATGATAAACATTTATCCACCGATGTGCGAAACCTGTCAGCGCAAAAGGAGCATTAAAAAAAGAGGGCATGTTTCGAAACCTATACTTCATTCAGAAATGAACAGTTGTTGCCAAGTTGATCTGATCGACATGCATACTCAAGAAGATCGTGGATTTAAGTATATAGTGGTGAATCAGGACCATTTGACAAAATGTGTTTTGTTACATGCACTGCAAGACAAGAGGGCAGAGGAAGTGGCACAACATTTAGCAAATATATTTTTGACATTTGGTGCTCGTATTTTACACTCTGACAGCAGCAGAGAATTTGTTAATTCTGTCATAAACGAGCTGGCTGTATTTTGACCTGAGTGTAAACTGGTTCACGCAAAACCGAGGCACAGCCAAAGTCAAGGTTCTGTTGAATGTGCCAACCAAGACATTGAAAAAATATTGGCTTCATAGATGCAAGACAACAATACCACTAACTGCTCAAACGGTCTTCACTTTGTACAGTTTCTGAAAAATCGGGCATATCGTTCTGGTATCAAGCAAACACCTTACAAAGCTATGTTTGGCACAGAACCACGAGTAGGGCTTATGACTTCGAGTTTGGCTCTGGATGTTATTAAGGAGATACAAGACGAAGATGATCTTAAAGAGGCTTTAAATAAATATAGATGCAGTAAATGAGACACCTGATGAATTGGAACTATCACACAACTCAGAGGAGATAGTGGTTATGGCTAGTAGCAATGGACAGATTACCGCTGCAGCCAGACAAGAAGATTCAGAAGCTTTGTCCAGTACAATTATACAATCACCAACAACAGCAGCAGCCAATCAAGAGGATCCAGAAGCCATAGCTAGTACGAGTGCAGAGCCTCAAATAACTCCAGCTTCTCACGAAGATCCAGAAGCTGAAGCTATTACAAAACATCTCAAATACGAACAGTTAGAGAAAATGCTCATGAAAACCTGATGAAACAGGCCAAATAAATGAAGATGGCTTCAGATTCAGTACATGCCACTGTTGAAATCAGTGACAATATAATTATACTGATTCCTGTTATCAACAGAGCAAAAGCAGATCTCCTCAATATTATTGGAGTTGTTCTTCAGAAAGATGAACAGGGCTTGCGCGAGATTGGAGCAAAATATGGGATACTCAACAAATTGTATTGCAGGTATTTCTGAATTGATTTCAATAATTAAGGACAAATGTCAGACATATTAATTATTTCATTGATTTAATGCTCTTAAAATGTTGGTAACTATTCAAGTAATTAATTAATATTTTAAGCTCTAATACTTACATTGTAATATATTTTATAATATGTATTAACTTCCTAACCACCTTTCAAACAAGCTAATTAAAAGTTTTCTTCCAGATCTGAATTCGATGTGTCCAAAGAGAAATTCTTGCTGCTGGAAGACGTGCCAGAGACAAAGATATCATTAAGAACTGCTGCCTAGCTGGCCCCTAAATAAATTTAGTGAAAACTAGTTCTGTCTCGTTTAGTTAGAACACCTTCTTACTAGTTGAAACTAGTTGATCCTGGTAGCCTTAGTTTCAACTAGAATTTACTGTTGATCAAAAGCAGTTAGTTAAAACTAGTTTTAACTATGCAAAACGCGTTTTGACAAAGTGGCTCAGTATAAACTAGTTTTAACTAGTAAGAACGTGTACTAACTAATACGGGTTTTGACTGTAACATATGCATTAAATTTAATATAGACTGATTCATTAAATATTTAAATTGCAGTTTTATTGGCATAATGTTTGAAGTAATATATTACCAGGAAAAACGTGCTACATGTATATATCAGAATAGAATATAATGGAAGTAAAACTATATATCTGTTATACGTAGTGTCAAATTATTTTGAAATTAAAAAGAATGTTTGAAACAATAAAGATACTGAAATGATATTTCCTGGGTGATTAAAACTCTGTACAGCACTTGCCCACAAAAGGCAAAGTTCCAAGTTTGAGTCTCGAACCAACAGACAGTGTTAATATGCCAGGAAGTTTGATATCAGTGCACTCTCCACTGCAGAGAGAAAATTTCATTCTTGGCAAGCAGTTTCTCTTTGCTATTTTAACTTCACGAGATAAAGTTATAATAAGTGTAAAATATATCATCACTTTCTCCCAACATGCACTTCTCAACTGAGTGCAAAAAGTTGTGTAAAACACTCTCCCTTTTTTCTGCAATACTCCTTCAGAACCTGGAAGTCTGATACTTCCCTTTCGATGGTGCCAGAAGATCTGTAAAGGTATTTTATTATTATTATTATTATTATTATTAGCATTATATAAAACTATTCTAAAATAAGATTTTAATGTTTTTATATTTTATCTCTGTAAGCAGGAGATGGGTATTCTCAAGATGCTGTAAGCTCTCACCACTGATAAAATCCAAGTTCTATTATAAGTTCCTCAGTGTTGAATTAGGCAGGGATGTTTTTGTGATAATTACTGATGAGTTTTGTTAGGAAAGGACATTTCTCGAATATTTCTTCTTCGGAAATGACCCCCAATTTCGTGTCATATCTTGACTGACCATCACAACATCAAAAGGTTTAAGTTTACATACGCTTGAACTATGATCTGCACCAAAGCTATTGCAACTTCTGCTAATTCTTAAAGTGTTAACCAGCCCCATATTAACATCACACTCCATAAAAGAGTGTCTCATAATAGTGGAAGTTACTTCCATTGTCTCCAAAAGTTTCAGTTCACTTGCAGAATAATTAAGATACTTTGGGACAGTGTAATTCTTGTTCTGCCCTGAACATGAATCACAAAGTCGTAAAGATGTTTGGCGTTCTTCTGCAATAATAAAGCGATTTACATAGGAACAACTTCACTGGCCCATTTTCTTCCAATATATTCAATTTAAATGTAGAGTACTGAAGTTGCATTTGAGAGCAGAGAACACTAAAAGAGCAAACAGACAACTACCTATTGTAATAGATGTTATTAGTACTTATGTACGGTAGACACATATTTTTTTTATAGTCCATGCAGATTACTTCTGTTTCATGAGACTTTTGGCTTCTTAAATGAGCGTTTCTTTTTCTTAAATAAAGTGTTTTCTGAAATAAAGTGTTTGAGCTTTGATTTTCTAGGCAAGTCGATCTTATTAAACTCTTTCAAGACTTGTTCTCTTGTGTCATCATGTAAATTATCAGATAACACTGCATTCAGCACTTTCATCCAAGCAGTGTACTTATTGCAGGTTTAGCATGCAACATTTCTTGGATACCTAAATGCCATATTGAATTTGGTGTTAAATACTGTTCTATGCACTTCATATCAAATGTCAAAATTTGACTATTTTTCCTGGAACATTTCACATAATTTTTATCACCAATATTTCCACTGGAACGTACAACCTCTTGGTTTTTTCATTGTTGTAATGATCGGATTCATGCTTAAATGAATGAATGTGAGCATAAGCTGGCATTCCTACATCTTCCTTAATATTCTATGGTCTATTTCCATGCTTACCTCTTCCAGCACGAACAGACTTGTCCAGCTTCAAGAATTTGCTAACTTTCATTAATCATAACCTTGTTACTACATGTACTGCCATGAAGGGTTTCTCGCATGTAGGAATTTCATGTACCATGTCATCACCTTTCACTCTTACTCTGTGGTTGAAATTACACCCTTGAAGCTGCACTCTATCTTCACTCTTCCTTAATAGCATTCTGTGAAGCAGAAGCATTGTAATGTGGCCTGTGAGATACAATGATTATTCAGTCCAGTCTACCATAATATCACTAAACTTTCGTATAATATTTGATTTTTGCTGAGCAATTACTACTGCAAAACACTTTAATTTACAGTAGCAGTCTTTTCCTAGTTCACGCAACTGAACCCTTAATTCCTCAGATGAAGTACTCATAATTAACTGTTCAAACTGAAATGAATCAGAACACCTAATGCACAATAAAGGAAAATTCTCAGTTTCCTGCTTCAATATTGTTTTCCAAACCACAAGGAATCTAAAAGCTAATACACAATATTGGACAAAGCATATTTATTGCCTGTAGTGAGAGACATAAGTACATTCTCCCTGCATGCCAATCTAAATTGGGGTATAGAACATGAACTGTTCACATTGCCACACTGGTGGGTTAAAAGTATTTAACAACATATGAAACGTCCCCTTGGAAAAATTTATGAATTACTGTGCTGATAAACCTCTTACGTTATTTGATTTTCAAACAGCTGAGCAGAACTAAACGTTCTCAGACATTTCTCTCTTTACTTATTCTGATCAACACTAAACTGACACACAATATTTTTAGCGCAACGCTATCTGACTTCCAATAATCCATACAAAAGAATGGCCCTGACTAACAGTAACCTACACCTTTCATGAATCACTTACCTCACAAAAATCTTCGTTACTCGAACTACTTCAATACAGCGAGTGCCAATACTGCCAGCTAAATAAAAGATTCTGACTATTGAAGGCACTAATTACTGATAGGCATAGTTAGCAAATGAAAGATTTTGATAGAGAACAAACAATGTATTTACCTTAATAATGTTCAAAAGTCATCATACATAGATGTCAGTTCATGATATCCAGTATTACAAATTTACTCTTCTGGTGGACACACGTCCAGATCGTCCGCTCTCAAAATTCTACCATCTCTCTCCCCACATCCACCACTGCTGGTGGCTCACCTCCAACTGCACAACACTTTGCACTGTTCACATCCTACTGCCCAACACTACAATAGCAAATATTCCAGCAATGCAAACCAGCCACAGACTTTACACAGCACAGTCAGTGATTTTCATGTGTGGTGTTACCAACATAGCAACCTAAACAGCCTACTTACATAGCCATCATGCTCCCCACAAAAAATTTTACAAATTGTTTTGGGCAGTGGCCAATAATGATTTGATAAAATTTTTCATAATTACAATAACAAAGATATCAAATGCACACACTTATTGATGCAATGATGGTCAAAAGCAAAAAATTGTTCTCATAAAGACAGTCCTGATCATTCATCGCAATAGTAATGACAGTTTTCTTTTTTTCTCTCTCAAAGTCTGAGCAGTAAAAGCAAACGCACACAGAAGTAGTGGATTTCCATGCAGTCTTGAAGAAGTAGTGTTGTCCTTCCAATGGAAAGACAGTGCTGTGTCCTGACATGCAGACAGGTAATGGGCCACAACAGAGCAAACCCACAGCAGAGTCAGTCAAAGGTTTGAAGAATATTGGTAGGTGGGTCATTACAGAGCAGACCCACTGTAGCCCAGGTAGAGAGTATGGTACTGATGGGCCATCAAAAGTGCAGACCTACTGTAGTCCTTGGTATTGGTGGGCCATCAAAGTTGCAGACCCACTGTAGTGCTTGTAGAGATTGCTAGCAGCCATCCATTGCAGCTCTGCTGGTGCACAATCACCATCGAAGAGTCTTGCAGATAATATAGCAAGCCCATGAACCACCGCTTGTGCACACACAAAAAAAAATTTTTAATGCCCTTAGAACCAGCAATGCTGTTAACCAGTCCCTTGCTGAATTATCAACACACGTGCAAACGCTAACAGTCCCAACTTCTCACCTATTGTGCATATACTATGACCAACAGAAATGTGTGCACTGAAATGAATGCTTACAAGTTACTTAGTTTGATGACTGGTGTCAATTACAATTTTATAACATGAGAATACAATTACAAAGGTACAGAAAACAAAATTAAAAACATAATAATAGAGATATACATCAGTGTTACAGGAATTATGACATAATTAAATACATAAAAGATCAGAATAGCTTTTGAAAATAGTGTATAAAGATCTTTACAAAGTAAATAGCATATTTTTAATGCAAATTATATTTGAGGATAACAGTATTCCTCACCATAGTGAATGTAGCTTAGTATTAGAAAAATTCTACAACATAAATCTTATTAGCTAAACACATAAAGAGAGGAAAAACACAAATACACGAAGGTATATTTTTTTTTTTGGTAGGGTTTAAGGGCGCTCAACTGCTGAGGTCATTAGCGCCCAGTCACTGGTGTTAGAGCACAAGGAATCTGCTAAAACTCAAGGGGATGGGGGGACATCAGAAGGACCTGACAAAGATGCAGATTAAATAAGTAAAAAGGTTAAATGTCTTTGGTCAAGCCAGTTAAAGTTATAAAACGCAGAAGACGAGCAGCTGCTCGAGCGTCATCAGCTAAAACATCCGGTAAGGTAGATGGCAGGGACAGGACAACACGAAATTGACTAAAACGGGGACACGACAATAAAACATGGCGCACCGTTAATGCCTGACCACAAGGGCACTGTGGGGCTGGGTCACCGGAGAGCAGGTAGCGGTGGCTAAACCGGCAATGCCCAATCCGCAACCTGGTCAGAAGGACCTCCTCGCGCCGAGATGGTCGGGAGGAAGTTGTCCAAGCAGTTGGGAGCGGTTTTACTGCCCGGAGCTTGTTTCCTTGGAGGGATGACCAAGCATCCCACCACAAGGACACAAGCCTCTTACATACATCCCCACAAACGTCAGATGACGGGACACAATGGGAGGCTGGCCGGGGCTGGAGGACTGCAGCCTTGGCTGCAGCATCCGCAGCCTCATTCCCAGGCACTCCTACATGTCCGGGAACCCACAGAAAGCTGACAGAACCGCCATTATCAGCGAAAGAATGGAGGGACTGCTGTATCCGTTGAATCAAGGGATGGACCGGATAGGGAGCCCCAAGGCTCTGAAGAGCACTGAGTGAGTCAGTGCAGAGTACATACGATGAATGGCGGTGGCGGCGGGCATACTGAACGGCCTGATGGAGAGCAAAAAGCTCGGCCGTAAAGCTCGAACATTGGTCGAGGAGCCGGTATTTAAAGGTGGCGGCCCCGACGACAAAGGCACAGCCGACACCATCGTCAGTTTTGGAGCCATCGGTGTAAATAAAGGTGTGACTGGCAAGTCGAGCATGAAGTTCGACAAACCGTGAGCAATACACTGCAGCCGGAGTACCCTCCTTTGGGAGGGAGCTGAGGTCGAGATAAATACGAACCGGAGCCTGGAGCCAAGGTGGTGTCGGGCTCTCACCCTCTCTGAAGGTGGTAGGGAGGGCAAAATCCAATTGTCGAAGCAGGCGACGGAAGCGGACTCCGGGGGGCAGCAGGGCAGACACATACAACCCGTACTGAGGGTCGAGAGAATCGGCGAAGAAGGACTTGTAAGAGGGGTGTTCGGGCATAGACAACAGCCGGCAGGCATACCGACACAGCAGTATGTCGCGCCGGTAGGTCAATGGTAACTCGGCAGCTTCAGCATAAAGACTCTCGACAGGACTAGTGTAGAAGGCTCCGGTCGCAAGACGTATCCCCCGATGGTGGATGGAGTTGAGCCGGCGTAAGAGGGATGGCCGAGCGGACGAGTAGATGAAGCTCCCATAATCCAGCTTCGATCGGACTATGGACTGATACAAGCGAAGCAGGACAGTGCGATCCGCTCCCCAAGATGAACCGCTAAGAACTCTGAGGACATTAAGGGAACGTGTACAACGGGCCGCCAAATAAGAGACATGTGGAGACCAACACAGTTTCCGGTCCAACGTGAGCCCTAGAAACTTAGTTGTGTCCACGAATGGGAGAACAACGGGACCGAGATGTAAGGATGGCGGAAGGAACGCTTTATATCGCCAAAAGTTGATACAAACCGTCTTCTCTTCAGAGAACCGGAAGCCATTTGCCACGCTCCATGAGTAGAGGCTGTCTAGACAACGCTGAAGGCAGCGCTCCAGGAGGCATGTTCTCTGGGCACTGCAGTAGATCGCGAAGTCATCGACAAAGAGAGAGCCTGAGACATTAGGTGGAATGCAATCCATAATTGGGTTGATCGCGATGGCAAAAAGGGCTACGCTCAAGACGGAGCCCTGAGGCACTCCGTTCTCCTGGAGGAAGACGTCGGACAATACGGAACCCACACGTACCCTAAACTTTCGATCCGTTAAAAAGGAATCAATAAAAAGGGGCAGGCGACCGCGTAGGCCCCACTTGTGCATAGTGCGGAGGATACCTCCTCTCCAACAGGTATCATAAGCCTTCTCCAAGTCGAAGAACACGGCTACCGTTTGGCGCCTTCGCAAAAAGTTGTTCATGATGAATGTCGACAAGGTCACAAGGTGGTCAACAGCGGAGCGGCGGCGACGAAAGCCGCATTGGACATTAGTAAGTAGTCGTCGAGCTTCAAGAATCCAAACTAACCGAGCATTAACCATGCGCTCCATCACCTTACAGACACAGCTTGTAAGAGAAATGGGGTGTTAACTAGAAGGAAGGTGTCTATCCTTCCCGGGTTTGGGTATAGGAACAACAACGGCGTCACGCCAACGCATGGGGACTTGACCTTCGGTCCAGACGCGATTTTAGGTACGAAGAAGGAAGCTTTTGCCCGCCGGAGAAAGGTGTGCCAGCATCTGAACGTGAATGGCATCTGGCCCCGGAGCAGAGGACCGGGACAGTGCAAGCGCACGTTCGAGTTCCCGCATAGTAAAGGGGGCATTGTAAGTTTCCAGATTCAATGAGTGGAAGGAAGGTCGCCGAGCCTTGTCTGCCTCTTTCCTGGGAAGGAAGGCAGGATGGTAATGGGCGGAGCTTGAAACCTCCGCGAAAAAGCGGCCAAAGGCGTTGGAGACAGCCACAGGAGCAACAAGGACCTCATTACCTGAGGTCAGGCCAGGTACCGAGGAGTGGGCCTTAATGCCCGACAGCCGGCGCAGGCTACCCCAAACGACGGAAGAGGGAGTAAAACTGGTAAAGGAGCTCGTGAAAGAGGCCCAACAAGCTTTTTTGCTGTCTTTGATGACTCTACGGCATTGCGCTCGGAGTCGTTTGTATTCAATACAATTCGCCAACGTAGGATGGCGGCGAAAGGTGCGTAAGGCACGTCGTCGAGCACGGATAGCCTCCCTACAAGCCTCGTTCCACCAGGGGACGGAAACGCGACGTGAAGAAGAAGTAGTACAAGGTATGGAACGTTCGGCAGCATTGATAATAACAGCCGTGAGGTATTCGACCTGACTGTCACAACTGGGAAAATCGTGGTCCGGAAAGGTCGCCAGGGAGGAGTAAAGTCACCAGTCAGCTTTCAGTATGTTCCAGCTCGAAGGACGTGGGGATAGGGTGTGGTGCAGGAGACGAACGACACAGGGGAAGTGGTCGCTCGAATAGGTGTCAGAAAGGACATACCACTCGAACCGACGGGCAAGAGTGGCAGAACAGATCGGGAGGTCCAAGTGGGAGTAGGTATGAGTAGAGTCCGAGAGGAAAGTCGGGGCGCCGGTATTGAGGCAGACAAGATTGAGATTGTTGAAGACATCCGCCAAGAGTGAGCCTCTTGGACAGGATGCAGGAGAGCCCCAAAGGGGATGATGGGCATTGAAGTCGCCAAACAATAAGAACGGCGGGGGAAGCTGATCGATCAGGTGCATCATGTCAGCCCAACTAACAGCAGATGACGGTGGAGTGTAGATGGTACAAGCTGAAAAAGTAAAAGCAGAAAGAGTAATGCGGATAGCTATTGCTTGGAGTGGGGTGGTCAATGGGATGGGATGGTAATAGACATCGTCCCGAACGAGCAACATGACCCCACCATGAGCTGGGATACCGTCCACAGGGGTGAGGTCATACCGCTCCGAGGTATAGTGGGAAAAGGCAATACGGTCAGTCGGGCGCAACTTGGTTTCCTGGAGACCAAGGACGAGCGGACAGTGCAGGCGGAGGAGCAGTTGTAAGTCCTCCCGATTAGATCGAATACCTCTTATGTTCCAATGAAACAACGCCATTGCTAGTCAAAAAGTTGGGGGAACGAGACGGGGAAGAGCTGGTCACCTCGATGGCCGCGGAGGGCCAGGTTGCGAGGGAACAACGCTACAACCGACGGGAGGCGGATCCGGTTCCATCGACTCGTCGCCAGCTGCAGCCGCTGTCCCTGATTGTGTAGGAGGGGCCGCATCATTTGCCGACGAAAGGCCGGCCGAGCGCCTGGCAGCAGAGCGTCCCGGCGAAACTGAGGACGGCCGGGAGCAGCGACTCACGGATGAAGCGTCAGACGAAACGCGCCGGGGTGGAGAGGGGGATAGAGACTTCTTCTTGGAGGCCTTCTTGGAAGGCCGAGGAGGCACAGGGATGGTGGGCTGGACCCGAAGAAGGTCCTCACGCGCGGGGTCCGTTTTGGAACGCCGGACCTCGGAAGCTGGGGTCCAGAACGTTTCCCCGATGGACGCCTGAGAAGAGGATCGCTTCTCAGGTGGCGTGGGGGGAGGAGGAGGAGGAGGAAGGGTGGCCCCTGGGGCAGAGGGGGTGGGGGCCACGGGGGAGGAGGATTTGGAAGGGAGGTATTTGGCAGGCGGAGGCAGAGCCCCCTGATGGGCAGAGGAGGCGGAGGGGGGACATGATAGGGGTGAGGATACCGCGGAAGGAGTGGACACAACTGAGGCAAACGAAGTGGTCAGTGACACGGGATGAAGGCGGTCATACTTCTTCCTGGCCTCAGAATAAGAGAGCCGATCCAAAGTTTTGATTTCTTGTATCTTCTTCTCCTTCTGATAGGCGGGGCAGTCTGAGGATCTAGGCGAGTGGACGCCAGGACAATTAATGCACCGAGGTGGTGGGGTGCAAGTATGTTCCTCACGAAGAGGACGTCCACAATCGCCACAAAGGGGCTCAGCCTCACACCGGGACGACATGTGCCCAAAGCGCAAACACCTAAAACAGCGCATAGGAGGCGGGACGTAAGGTCGCACGTCGCACCGGTAGCACATCACCTTTACCTTCTCTGGGAGAACGTCCCCCTCGAAGGCGAGGATAAAGGCACCGGTGTCGATGCGACGGTCTTTGGGGCCGCGCTGGACTCGCCGGACGAAATGCACGCCGCGGCGCTCCAGGTTGGCCCTGAGCTCCTTATCAGATTGTAGCAGGAGGTCACGATGAAAAATAACCCCCTGCGTCCTATTTAGTGCCAGATGTGGGACAATGGATACTGGGATGTCCCCTAGGCGGTCGCACGCCTGGAGTGCCGCCGACTGTGTGGCAGAGGTGGTCTTGATAAGAACGGACCCTGATCGCATCTTGCTGAGAGCCTCGATTTCCCCGAAGACGTCCTCAATCTGCTGAACAAAGAACATGGGCTTGGAGGTGGCGAACGTCCCCCCATCGGTTCGAGAACAGACCAAATAGCGGGGGAAGTACTTCGCCCCAAGCCGGCGGGCCTGTCCCTCCTCCCATGGAGTGGCCAAGGGGGAAAGGGCAGGAGAACCAGAACTAGAAACGGTACCTTTTCTTTTGAAAGACTCGGCCGCAGAGCGACCTGATACGTGTTGACGTTTCATCTGCGAAACGTCCGCCCCGATACCACCCACTCCGACCAGGGGCTCTCCCCACGGGCGCCACCCAGCCGCAGCAAGGGCCACCTGGCAGGATGACCATTGCCGGGAGTCCTGATGCCCCAAGGAGACGGGCATCTACTCCGTGGCCAACGTGGGGAGGGTGCAGCTCAGGTATCGGCAGTACGATCCCTGTGTTGTCAAGGGGCTACAACCTAGAGGGTACATGACGACCCCACCACAACGGGCTGGCTACCGTGCTGGATTTCTGGTGCCATGGAAAGTCCATCATGATCGCTGGTGCAGATGGAGATGCACTATGGGCGTAACTTTGACAACCCATCAGGCGTTTAGGCCCAATTTGAGGAATAGCGGGTATGGTTACAACGCTGGTGCAATGCTGAGTGCCAAGGTCTTAGTGCACTTAGGACCAGTGGTACACCATGTAAGGTGTCCTTCCCCAAAAGGCTCGTACTTCTGTAGAATTTTGAAAAATGGAGGTCAAACCCCAAGGGGGACCATTACATGGAAGGCCGAAAAGGTTGAAACTCCTTTTAGTCGCCTCTTACGACAGGCAGGAATACCTCGGGCCTATTCTTACCCCGGACCCGCAGGGGGAACAAAGGTACACAAACACATAGCGGAATAACACAAAAAGAAAGTACAGGGTTCGTTTTCTGTGTAACATTTGGTGCTGCAGTCCCACGCAAATCTTCATTCCATAGATCTTTCCTCTGATTTCAACATTTGTTCCCACAAAAACAAACAAATCCAAACTTGTTGTCCCTAAAGCCTACTGTTTTATTCGTATCCTCTTTCAAAATAATTATTTCTCATTGTACAATACTCATTTTGGCCCAAATCTTTTTCATATTACTTCTCAATACATTATTTTCCTATTCTTCATAACTCATTCTCTTAAAAAGCCTACCCCCTCTTAAGTTAACTTAAATCTACTGAGCTCAGACATATATATACTAAGGGACAACACAATGCAGCAGCAAAAAAAAAAGATTAACACAAACAGCAACGACAAAAAAATGCAAATTGGCAAAGCAAGCAGCAGTATATCTAAACCAGCAAAGCAAATGCAATATTACAACTAATATAAGGCAATGTGCAGCAAACAAGAAAAATAAATCAGTAGTAAAACTGTCTTAACAGAGTAATACAAAGTGAAATTCAGTAGCACTAAGCCTGGCAAACAGCAGCAGCAAATGCAATAACTTATACCTAAATATGACATAGCTCAAGCAGAAAAAATAGTACACTAAAGACAACAATGCAGGTAAGGGAAATATCTATTCACATCTTAATGTCTATGTCATTAAAATGGTGCACCACAACAACTTATTCTACAAAAAAAATACCAAGTACTTGAAAAGAAAATTACGTATGCAGTTACTATTATTAGTCCCTTCTTATTGTTCTTTCCTTCCCAAGTGCTCCTTTTTTGAAAAATGTGGATCATGAAATTATTATTTAACAGATCTGTTGACAGATTTTTTTTTATAAAACAAATGCTGCAACACAGCTGGAAACCAGATATCAAATGAAATAAGCAACTATGTACAAAGCAAAGCATAAAAACATCATTCAATAGCCATGTGGCATTTTATAAGTCAGTAGAAATTCTCTCAAAAATGGTTCAAATGGCTCTGAGCACTATGGGACTCAACTTCTGAGGTCATTAGTCCCCTAGAACTTATAACTAGTTAAACCTAACTAACCTAAGGACATCACATACATCCATGCCCAAGGCAGGATTCGAATGTGTGACCATAGTGGTCTCGCAGTTCCAGACCGCAGCGCCTAGAACCACATGGCCACTTCGGCCGGCAAATTCTCTCAACGCTTGTAGAAAGACATTTGTCATAATCAGGTTGTAGATGTAAGAATATTTCCCATCAATTCATAAGCATTTCAGTAAGTAGCACCAAGAATGAGCTCTAAAGTGTAATCATATGTTTCCAAGTAATAGCGTGTCATATTTGTGATGCTTTCTACAGAGGAATGGCAATAGCGAGGTTAATAGCCTCTTATCTCCACCTAATGGCTTTTTCTCCAGGCGACTGGCGCAGCTGGGCGCCCACAACACATTATGTCAAGGTCACTTAGCTTTCTTAGCGAAATATTTACGACAGCAGTTTGTGCTACAGTGACAGTCTCATAAAAAAAATTTACAGGTCGAGAATTTGCGTTACAAATGTGTAGAAACAAAATCCTATAAATATAACAGTGTCCAAAAAATTTTCGCCAGTATTGTACATGTGTACACGCATGTACACACATTTCATAACTCTTAAAGTATGATTCTTGGTTTCCAACATCCTTTTTCACAAATCTGAGTCCCTGACCACTACTCATTATTCCGTACTTTATTACACATATACATATTCCACCGACACTTCAATATTTCATCATAAAAAATACGTAGCATAATCAAATTCCTCATATAGCATCAGCTTATTGATCATAAACATACCTCAACAGCATAATACATATCGTCATCGTAATAATAACATCATAATATCTCAGTCAAATCTCAGGTGTTACAGATTACATCATTCGAATGAAATGTATCACTGAAAACTTTCTTTGTACCTTTGTGATTCAAAAATCTTTAAAAATAAATGTTTTACGTACAAAAATGAATCACTCAAATGCGTGTCCTTTAGCACTAAATGTGCGTCTTGCTGTAAGATAATTCTGTGGAAGTGTCATAGTTATCATCCTCCATAAGCTAAGTTCTGCAGAAGTCAATGTACTTACCTCATCATATTGTAGTTATTACGCTTATTGCCATGGTGAAGTAAGTACTGTAGTGTAACATATTTCTGTGCTACAGAAAAGGCTGTTTCAGTGTAGCTATACCATAAAGTTACTACTAAAACATGTTTTACTTTCCAGGATAATACAGAAAAACTGTGCAGATGTAAAACAGATACAGCACAAAAGCAATAATATAAATTGTGCCACTCATTAGTAGCGTTGTGATATAATTGTGTAGCTGTCAAAGAAACCAAATGCTAAGTCATCTTTAATCTCACAGAAAGTACTTCAAATAAAGAATGTCTTTTCAAGTAAACCAAAATGTTGCATTAAAATCTCATTAGCAGTATATGTTCTAAGTATGTAAGCAGTATAAGCGTTACGTAATGGTGCAACTAACAAGTAACAACAGTGTGCCATCTGTTCACTATAACAATGCATTCGTAATTACTGTTTAAATAAGTTCTCTTGGTTCTTGACTGGATAGTTAACTTCAAACATTGTTGCATGTTAACAGTTTCTAAGTCTGACAAAGCATACTAGTAACGTGAAGTGAAAAATTGTATGGCAAAGACTAAGTTTAAAAGCAAATTATCTTTCAATAAATGGTTTTAAACGTGAAATATGGTGTAAACCTTTACTCTTCCTAGTACACAGAGTTTAAACTTCAACGCAATCATCATGTGGTATACGTCAGTTTCTGTAAGGTCCATTGTAAACCAGAAACAATTTCTGACTGAAGTCCTTCTTATGTGACAATGAATGAGCTTTAACAAGAACTTTCTGGCCAATATATAGTTTCATTGGATTTGCTTTACCATGTAGTTTTCTCCTTTTGTCTGTAGTAGAAATTATATTTTTAATAGACAGGTCAATTATGTCTTTGTGTTGAAGTTTACATGTATTTGGAAAAGGTACAAGCTCTCTGATTCTGTTCGGTGGTTCTTCATCCTTCAGTACAAGAATAGGTGGTAAAAAAGTGGAGTCATGAGGCATTCATTCAGCACGTTATGAAATAAGTGTAAATATCTGTCCCGATACTGATGGTTTCTGTGACAATGAAGTCTGCAAAGCTTATTGATTTCTTTCATAATCCGTTCAGACGGGTTACAGTGTGGTGATTGGAAAAATGGAAATGAAGTCCCATGCTTCTTTACAGAGTGCAGGGGAACGATGTGGGAGACCCGCACCGCCTTACTAGGCAAGGTCCTAATGGAGGTGGTTTGCCGTTGCCTTCTTCCGACCGTAATGGGGATGAATGATGATGATGAAGATGACACAACAACACCCAGTCATCTTGAGGCAGGAAAAATCCCTGACCCCGCCGGGAATCGAACCCGGGACACTGTGCTCGGGAAGCGAGAACGCTACCGCGAGGCCACGAGGGGCGGACCAATGTGGTGAATACAATGAAATAAAAACAGGTTTGATTTTATGATTCTGAAGCATGTGTCACCAAACAGCAGATCTGAATTGCGGTTCATTATCTGAAATGATTTTACTAACGTGTCCAACTTCACGTAAGAAATTTTTAACAAAGGCATTGGATACAGACCGTCCAGTGGCTTTACGTAACGGTGTGAAAGAGACAGATTTTGAAGTAAGTTCAACAGCTACTATAATGTGCGAAAATCCATTCGATGTTCTGACAAGGGGTCCCAAGTGATCAACAGCAGCACATTCTTTTAATTTAGAAGGAATGATAGGAAACAACAGAGCATGATGTGAGATGGTAGATAGTTTAGCTTTTTGACAAAGTTTACAAATAGACAAGACTCTTCCAAATCTCTTTTCCATATTGTTAAAATAACAAGTCGTCCGAAGAATAAATTAACATTTTCGTGGACCACAATGTGCGTAGCTGAAATGAATGTACCAAATGAGCTTATTTACAAAATCGTCAGGAATGCGAAGTACCCATAGCTTGTCATCAACAGTGCAGCTTTTGAAGAGTATGTTGTTTCTAACCAGATAATAATGCTGAATCTGTGTGTGTGCCTTTTCATGTCATTTACTTTGATGTCTTTCCACATCAGATCTTTATCTTGTTCATCAGCAATGTCCTTTAAAGATGTGGTGATGAAGTTTTCAAAGGCGACTTTCTGAATGTGAAGAATACTAAAATTTTTCTTGAGGTTAACTCCTGTGTTACTTTTCTCAAGCCCAGCCGGTGTGCATGACAGTGCGTCCACAACAATGTTCTCCTCGCCGGGAATGTAACTATTGTGAAGTGGAATTCTTGGAGAAACAATGCCCAATGTTTTAATCTGTCATGATTTAATTTTGAAGACATAAGAAATTGTAATGAACGATGATCACTGTATACTTTTACGTGCTTACCAGAAAGAAAGAAACGGAATTTGTTAAATGCCCAAACGATAGCTAAAGCTTCTAATTCAGTAACGGAATAATTTTTTTCAGATTTTGTTAGCACTTGGCTAGCAAAAGCAATGGTTTTCTGAACAGTAGTGTCATTTTCTATGACTTCTTGAAATAAATGGGCACCAAGACCGACTTTAGAAGAATCCGTGGTAAGGCAGAAATCTTGTGACAGATCTGGATGAGCTAGTATTGGTGCGTTAAGTAGCGCTTCTTTCAAAGAATTGAATTCCAACTGTACCTGTTCGCCCCAGTTCCAAATAGTATTTTTTCCAGTGAGAGAACAAAGTTTTGGTGTAACTAGAATTTGCATATTCAGAAAACGACGGTAAAAATTTACGAGACCTAGAAAACTGCAGACTTGTTTTTTTTTGTGGATGGAACTGGAATGGCTCTGATTGCTTCTAACTTTTCAGGATCCGGCTGAATGCCTTCAGAAGAAATAATGTGTCTCAAAAACTTCACCTTTGTCCTACCGAATTCAGACTTTTCCAAGTTAACTGTAATTCCAGATTCTGCAAAAATACGTAACACACTGTTGAGGATGCGATTATGTTGTTCCCATGAGGCTTCTGCTATCAGAATATCGTCCACATATAAGGTGATGTGACGTTTTAAGAACTCAGGTAATATGGAATTTAGCCCATGAATGAATGCTGAAGAAGAAATGTTCAAACCAAAAGGAAGTTTCCGAAATTGATAACAAACGCCGAAACAAAGTAAAACCTGTGTATTATTTACATTCTGGATGAAGTTAGATCTGATAAAAGCTGGATCTGAGATCAATAGAAGACAACACTTTCACACCATTAAAATTTTGAAGAAGTTCTTCCAGCGTTTGCGGCCTGTCTGTTTCAGGAATAATGATAGTATTGATTTGTCTCGAATCTAAGACAAGGGTGATCGATCCATTTTTCTTCTGAACAACATGTAATGGATTGTTGTATGAGCTTACTGCAGGCTCAATAATGCCCTCATCAAGCATAGATTGTATTTCTGTTCTAACACAGTCCCTATAATGTGCCAGAATTACGCATGATCTAACACAAAATTTAGTATTCTCACGAACATGAAATTGGTATTCAAATCCCTTGATTGTTCCCTGTTTTGTGAGTAAAAACTGTGGAATGTGCTTGTAAAATCTCAAAAAGGTCCTGCCTATCAGTATCATTACAATTCTCAATTGTTTGAATTTTATTCTGAATTAACTCATTAGTATCAAATACGCCGTCGATATCATCCCTGTCAGTACTTGCAGAGTGATTGTTAGTGTTAAGTTCCGTCGAAAATTCCGAACTGTTGTCTAACAGAAGGTAAAGCCGATTAATTTCCTCGTCATGATTTGAGAGCCATCTTCACATTTCAAAGCTATTGACTTACCTTCTTTCTCCAAACTTATTTCAGCAACGTGAAAGTTTAAGATTGTTTTGTATTCATTCAAAAACTCTACTCCCAATATAATTTCCGCCGACAATAATGGAACAACAAGAAAGTTCATAGAGAAACTGTGGCTTTGACAAAAGAATTCTAAGTTGGTTTGTTGGCGTACATCTACACTTTCTCCAACGATTGCATCTTGTGATTTAATCTTACGTAACGGAAGTGTGGGGCAATCGTTCGATTTGTTGCATTTGCTAAAGGCTGTTTCACTCATTACTGATATGGGACTGCCAGAGTCAAGTACTCCGTAAATTTTACGTCATTTACTGTAATGTGAATTACAGGATATGCACTGTTGTTATGTTTTACGTCGTGTTCCTGGAGTAAGATGTCCCTAATGTCTTCCATTTTTACGTCATTACCACCCACGGCAGCTACGTCGTCAGCTTCATAAGTACGTTCTGTGGGTGCCAGCTGTCTCTTTGTTGGCGCGCATGGTTATTGGGATTTGGAGATGTAGCTTCTACAAATTCACGTTGTCGAGAGGGCCCTGCCCTGTTTGAATCCTGCCAGTTCTGATGAAATTCAGGTCTGTCGTTACGATTAAATCGTCTGTCGTCATGTCGGTAGATTCCATAGTTTCGTTCTCGTCGGTCACGTGGTGGAGAATTTTTCCCTGAATCGTAACTGCGCGCTGAGCTGTTGCGTCTGAAGTTATTCTGTCTCCATTGATAATAATTGTTTTGGTTCCCATATTGTCTGTTTCTATGGTTATCTCTGTCACATTCATTACTACGGAAATGCGATCTATCTCGGTAACTATTATTCTGCCAACGGTTGTCATACGGATGGTGTCTGTTTTGGTCACGATTTGCGTTGTAAGAATAGCCTTGTCGTGTCCAGTTATTATTTTTGTCATCACAGAATTGTGACGGATGTGACCTGTAATTATTGTGTTCCTGTTTTCACGTCCCGCGATTGTCAGTGTCAGTTTCCAGTTCTTGTAACAGTTCCTGAAAGCCTTCAATGTCGTCTTTGCAACGTCCTGTCAAAATAATATGTCGTAAATGTTCAGGCAATTAGATTAAGCGAATGCGGATGAGTTTTGAGGGGCTGTATGGGTTTGAAAGATACTGATTCTTATGTAACATGTCTTTGAAAGATTTGACAAGACTGGAATATTCAGATTGTTCAAAATGTTTCATCATTATGATGCTATGTTTTACTCGGTCTTGTGTAGCTTGAGACCAATATGCCGAGAGGAAAGGTATGATAAAATTCTCCTTCACTGTGACAATCATGAATGACCGATCGCATTCTTACAGATGGTTCATTCTCTAAGTAGCCACACATAAATTCTAACCTGTGCTCCAGTGACCAGTTTGGGAGGAAAACAATGAGAGAATTGGTGGAGCCATGCTTGTGGATGAATGTCGTTGCCCAAATTCTTAAATGTTTTGAATTTACGTGTAGTAATGAACAGCTTATAGTCAATATGATCGTGTCGGCGAGTCGCTTATCGGTCATTGTTACTTTGTTTCGGCGGTTCCATCTCAAAATTCGGTGTACCTTGCCAATTTCTTTCATAATTTCCGAAGTGCCCTGTGTTATTATTTTGTGGCTGTTTCGTATTTCTATGTCCCTCTTCCTGTATTGGAGCGCGAGTGTCCTCTGAAATATGTAATTATTGTATTGCCTGTGTCAACTGTTCTTGTACTTCCCGGATTTCTCTTTTGTACTGTGTATTGATTTGATTTTGATTTTGTTTGAATTTTCTAATTTGTTCATACTCTTCTGTGCCAGTGAAGGCTACGGGTCTTGTGTCATTCAGATCATCATCTACCTTTGTAGATAAGTTAGTGAACTGATCCGAACGTTCGGCTACTTTCTCCGATAGTGAACTGATTTCACTAGTGTGTTTTTCTGAACCAAGTTTCAGAGTGTCCATTTGTGTTGAAAACGTATCTACTGTGTCCTTTAAGTTTTCCTGAGTCTTTGCTAGTTGTGTAACCAAATCGGTAGATGCAACTGGGTCAATTTTAGCTTGCAAGGTGTCGTGATTTTCATGAACAATAGTTTGCAGTTCCTTTATGGCTGCTTCGTGATTCTGTAATGCATTTTCATGACGCGAGAAAATAGATTGGAAATGCTCACAAATTTGTGTTTTTACGTCATTACATACTTTTTGACATTCCGATTCGATTTTAAGTAACTCAGCAGTTAAACCTTCACGTGTATGTTCAAGCGTTTGTTCCATTGAGTCTAACTTTTGAAGCTGTTGCTGTCTTTGTCTCTGATTTTGTTCCATTGTGTCTAACTTTTGAAGTTGTTTCCCATTTGTTGCATTAATGACAATGCACTGGTGTCTGAAACATGTTCCTCTGTACTTTTCGGCAGTGCATTTGGACCGGCAACATTCGCATTATGAAAAACAGAAAATGTGTCTTGGCTTGATTCAGAAACGGATAATGGTGCAAAACCTGAATCTATGGTATTTGCAAAATTGTGTCCTGTCATTTCGGATCCCTGTGGCGAGCTGTTGCCGACCGACCGATCGACAGTACTACCCTCTTCACTAGCTGTTTCACTGTCTACACGATTATCTATTGCCTGATCCATTCTCCTATGCACAATTACTATGTTGAACATTAGTTAATTCATTACACGGTGGCGCTAACACACTATTCTCGTCTTCACTGTCATTTCTCAGTTTACTTAGGAGCCTAGTATTACGTTTTTCACACGCCATTATTGTCACAATATTACACACGATAACACAGAAAAGCACAATTTGAAGGGCAAAATAAGAAAACACATTAACATACCACTGAAAATAATATCTAATTAATTGCACTCGCAGCTGTGAAATACTTGATGCAGATCTACATACATGCCACAACTGTTTAACTGTACAACAATGAAAAACTACAACTACAAAGGAAATTCTCTCTACAATTACGCGCTAACAATAAACAATAACTACACTAATTACAGAAACTACAAGAAGAGATCAGAAGATTCCAGTGAGTTATCCTCGGCCAAGGGTCGACATATGAAACGACCCCTTAGAAAAATACTAAAATGTAGACTTTCACGGCCGGAAATATCATGTCCATTATAATAATCCGGGCTGTTATGCCGTGGTCGGTTTCGACACATTTCATCAGCAGATTGAATGGCATAGTGGTCCAGCCGGAGGACATATTGGTCAGCTTCGATGTGGTATCGCTGTTTACCATGGTTCCACTTAATGATGTATTGGAACACCTGGATCGAATTTTTCCTGCCGACGTTTCAGAACTGTTTAAGTGTTCCCAGAATGAGATTTTCACTCTGCAGCGGAGTGTGCGCTGATATGAAACTTCCTGGCAGATTAAAACTGTGTGCCCGACCGAGACTCGAACTCGGGACCTTTGCCTTTCGCGGGCAAGTGCTCTACCATCTGAGCTACCGAAGCACGACTCACGCCCGGTACTCACAGCTTTACTTCTGCCAGTATCTCGTCTCCTACCTTCCAAACTTTACAGAAGCTCTCCTGCGAACCTTGCAGAACTAGCACTCCTGAAAGAAAGGATATAGCGGAGACATGGCTTAGCCACAGCCTGGGGGATGTTTCCAGAATGAGATTTTCACTCTGCAGCGGAGTGTGCGCTGATATGAAACTTCCTGGCAGATTAAAACTGTGTGCCCGACCGAGACTCGAACTCGGGACCTTTGCCTTTCACGGGCAAGTGCTCTACCATCTGAGCTACCGAAGCACGACTCACGCCCGGTACTCACAGCTTTACTTCTGCCAGTATCTCGTCTCCTACCTTCCAAACTTTACAGAAGCTCTCCTGCGAACCTTGCAGAACTAACACTCCTGAAAGAAAGGATATAGCGGAGACATGGCTTAGCCACAGCCTGGGGGATGTTTCCAGAATGAGATTTTCACTCTGCAGCGGAGTGTGCGCTGATATGAAACTTCCTGGCAGATTAAAACTGTGTGCCCGACCGAGACTCGAACTCGGGACCTTTGCCTTTCGCGGGCAAGTGCTCTACCATCTGAGCTACCGAAGCACGACTCACGCCGGTACTCACAGCTTTACTTCTGCCAGTATCTCGTCTCCTACCTTCCAAACTTTACAGAAGCTCTCCTGCGAACCTTGCAGAACTAGCACTCCTGAAAGAAAGGATATAGCGGAGACATGGCTTAGCCACAGCCTGGGGGATGTTTCCAGAATGAGATTTTCACTCTGCAGCGGAGTGTGCGCTGATATGAAACTTCCTGGCAGATTAAAACTGTGTGCCCGACCGAGACTCGAACTCGGGACCTTTGCCTTTCGCGGGCAAGTGCTCTACCATCTGAGCTACCGAAGCACGACTCACGCCCGGTACTCACAGCTTTACTTCTGCCAGTATCTCGTCTCCTACCTTCCAAACTTTACAGAAGCTCTCCTGCGAACCTTGCAGAACTAGCACTCCTGAAAGAAAGGATATAGCGGAGACATGGCTTAGCCACAGCCTGGGGGATGTTTCCAGAATGAGATTTTCACTCTGCAGCGGAGTGTGCGCTGATATGAAACTTCCTGGCAGATTAAAACTGTGTGCCCGACCGAGACTCGAACTCGGGACCTTTGCCTTTCGCGGGCAAGTGCTCTACCATCTGAGCTACCGAAGCACGACTCACGCCCGGTACTCACAGCTTTACTTCTGCCAGTATCTCGTCTCCTACCTTCCAAACTTTACAGAAGCTCTCCTGCGAACCTTGCAGAACTAGCACTCCTGAAAGAAAGGATATAGCGGAGACATGGCTTAGCCACAGCCTGGGGGATGTTTCCAGAATGAGATTTTCACTCTGCAGCGGAGTGTGCGCTGATATGAAACTTTCTGGCAGATTAAAACTGTGTGCCCGACCGAGACTCGAACTCGGGACCTTTGCCTTTCGCGGGCAAGTGCTCTACCATCTGAGCTACCGAAGCACGACTCACGCCCGGTACTCACAGCTTTACTTCTGCCAGTATCTCGTCTCCTACCTTCCAAACTTTACAGAAGCTCTCCTGCGAACCTTGCAGAACTAGTTCTTTCAGGAGTGCTAGTTCTGCAAGGTTCGCAGGAGAGCTTCTGTAAAGTTTGGAAGGTAGGAGACGAGATACTGGCAGAAGTAAAGCTGTGAGTACCGGGCGTGAGTCGTGCTTCGGTAGCTCAGATGGTAGAGCACTTGCCCGCGAAAGGCAAAGGTCCCGAGTTCGAGTCTCGGTCGGGCACACAGTTTTAATCTGCCAGGAAGTTTCATATCAGCGCACACTCCGCTGCAGAGTGAAAATCTCATTCTGGAAACATCCCCCAGGCTGTGGCTAAGCCATGTCTCCGCTATATCCTTTCTTTCAGGAGTGCTAGTTCTGCAAGGTTCGCAGGAGAGCTTCTGTAAAGTTTGGAAGGTAGGAGACGAGATACTGGCAGAAGTAAAGCTGTGAGTACCGGGCGTGAGTCGTGCTTCGGTAGCTCAGATGGTAGAGCACTTGCCCGCGAAAGGCAAAGGTCCCGAGTTCGAGTCTCGGTCGGGCACACAGTTTTAATCTGCCAGGAAGTTTCATATCAGCGCACACTCCGCTGCAGAGTGAAAATCTCATTCTGGAAACATCCCCCAGGCTGTGGCTAAGCCATGTCTCCGCTATATCCTTTCTTTCAGGAGTGCTAGTTCTGCAAGGTTCGCAGGAGAGCTTCTGTAAAGTTTGGAAGGTAGGAGACGAGATACTGGCAGAAGTAAAGCTGTGAGTACCGGGCGTGAGTCGTGCTTCGGTAGCTCAGATGGTAGAGCACTTGCCCGCGAAAGGCAAAGGTCCCGAGTTCGAGTCTCGGTCGGGCACACAGTTTTAATCTGCCAGGAAGTTTCATATCAGCGCACACTCCGCTGCAGAGTGAAAATCTCATTCTGGAAACATCCCCCAGGCTGTGGCTAAGCCATGTCTCCGCTATATCCTTTCTTTCAGGAGTGCTAGTTCTGCAAGGTTCGCAGGAGAGCTTCTGTAAAGTTTGGAAGGTAGGAGACGAGATACTGGCAGAAGTAAAGCTGTGAGTACCGGGCGTGAGTCGTGCTTCGGTAGCTCAGATGGTAGAGCACTTGCCCGCGAAAGGCAAAGGTCCCGAGTTCGAGTCTCGGTCGGGCACACAGTTTTAATCTGCCAGGAAGTTTCATATCAGCGCACACTCCGCTGCAGAGTGAAAATCTCATTCTGGAAACATCCCCCAGGCTGTGGCTAAGCCATGTCTCCGCTATATCCTTTCTTTCAGGAGTGCTAGTTCTGCAAGGTTCGCAGGAGAGCTTCTGTAAAGTTTGGAAGGTAGGAGACGAGATACTGGCAGAAGTAAAGCTGTGAGTACCGGGCGTGAGTCGTGCTTCGGTAGCTCAGATGGTAGAGCACTTGCCCGCGAAAGGCAAAGGTCCCGAGTTCGAGTCTCGGTCGGGCACACAGTTTTAATCTGCCAGGAAGTTTCATATCAGCGCACACTCCGCTGCAGAGTGAAAATCTCATTCTGGAAACATCCCCCAGGCTGTGGCTAAGCCATGTCTCCGCTATATCCTTTCTTTCAGGAGTGCTAGTTCTGCAAGGTTCGCAGGAGAGCTTCTGTAAAGTTTGGAAGGTAGGAGACGAGATACTGGCAGAAGTAAAGCTGTGAGTACCGGGCGTGAGTCGTGCTTCGGTAGCTCAGATGGTAGAGCACTTGCCCGCGAAAGGCAAAGGTCCCGAGTTCGAGTCTCGGTCGGGCACACAGTTTTAATCTGCCAGGAAGTTTCATATCAGCGCACACTCCGCTGCAGAGTGAAAATCTCATTCTGGAAACATCCCCCAGGCTGTGGCTAAGCCATGTCTCCGCTATATCCTTTCTTTCAGGAGTGCTAGTTCTGCAAGGTTCGCAGGAGAGCTTCTGTAAAGTTTGGAAGGTAGGAGACGAGATACTGGCAGAAGTAAAGCTGTGAGTACCGGGCGTGAGTCGTGCTTCGGTAGCTCAGATGGTAGAGCACTTGCCCGCGAAAGGCAAAGGTCCCGAGTTCGAGTCTCGGTCGGGCACACAGTTTTAATCTGCCAGGAAGTTTCATATCAGCGCACACTCCGCTGCAGAGTGAAAATCTCATTCTGGAAACATCCCCCAGGCTGTGGCTAAGCCATGTCTCCGCTATATCCTTTCTTTCAGGAGTGCTAGTTCTGCAAGGTTCGCAGGAGAGCTTCTGTAAAGTTTGGAAGGTAGGAGACGAGATACTGGCAGAAGTAAAGCTGTGAGTACCGGGCGTGAGTCGTGCTTCGGTAGCTCAGATGGTAGAGCACTTGCCCGCGAAAGGCAAAGGTCCCGAGTTCGAGTCTCGGTCGGGCACACAGTTTTAATCTGCCAGGTTTCCATTCTGGAAACATCCCCCAGGCTGTGGCTAAGCCATGTCTCCGCTATATCCTTTCTTTCAGGAGTGCTAGTTCTGCAAGGTTCGCAGGAGAGCTTCTGTAAAGTTTGGAAGGTAGGAGACGAGATACTGGCAGAAGTAAAGCTGTGAGTACCGGGCGTGAGTCGTGCTTCGGTAGCTCAGATGGTAGAGCACTTGCCCGCGAAAGGCAAAGGTCCCGAGTTCGAGTCTCGGTCGGGCACACAGTTTTAATCTGCCAGGAAGTTTCTTGTTTAAGTGTTGTTTGACGACCACATATTTCAAGTGGAATGAACAGTTTTATGAGCAAACGGATGGCGTGGCTATGGGAAGCCCCCTAAGTCCCGTAATTGCAGACTTCTTTATGGAGAAATTCGAAGAACAGGCCTTAGGTACTGCCAGCAAAAAAACAAATGTATGGTTCCGATATGTGGATGACACGTTTGTGCTGTGGAGACATGGTAGGGAGGAACTAAGCCGGTTCCACGAACATCTGAACAGTATAAACACGAGAATTCAGTTTACAATGGAGGAGGAGGTAGACGGCAAATTACATTTCCTCGATGTGCTTGTTTTTAGAAACGAAAATGGTACTTTGGGCCACTCAGTATACCGCAAACCCACGCACACGGACCGTTATTTGCACCGGGATTCGAACCACCACCCACAACAGAAGCGAGGTATTATCAAGACGTTAGCGGACAGAGCTAGAAACTTTTGTGAACCTGATTTGCTTGACGCTGAGATGGAACATCTCCACAATGCACTAATGAAGAACGGATATTCGTCCGCCGAAATAAAATGTGCGTTGAGGCAGCCACGCAGAAATCATACTGACGTACAGGCTACTGCAAAATCTAAGGTTTTCCTGCCGTTTGTTAAAAATGTAACGGAAAGAATAGGGAGGATCTTGACGAAGCGGAATATTACTGTAATTTACAAGCCCACCAGGAAGATACAGGAATACCTTAAGCCTACCAAGTACGCTCGCAAACCGTTGGAAAAAGCTGGAGTGTATAGGATCCCATGCAGCTGTGGTGATGTTTATGTGGGTACCACTAAAAGAACGGTTTCTAAACGTTTGGAAGAGCACAAGGGAGAAACGGAACGATCAGCTGTTGCGGAACATGCTTTCCAGCCAGGGAACCACAATATTCGTTTCGAGGAGACGCAAGTACTAGCGGCCACAAGCGGATATTACGAAAGGTTCTACATGGAGGCAATCGAAATCGCTAAACACCCAAATAATTTCAACCGAAAGGAGGAGGGCGTGAAATTAAACGGTATATGGATGCCGGTGTTGAAGATGTGTACCACTCGTCCACTACTGGGTGATGGCAACGGCGATCGACGGCGACGGACAGCGGCCAATTGCACTGACGTTTTCAAAACACGTGACGTCACGCCGCGGCGTGGGAGCGCGCGGACACGGAATTTAGCGGCAGTCAGTAGCGAGCCAGTGGGTGTGTTGGACCTTCCATCGAGCTACGTACCCCCTTGAAGATGTCTCCCACAGTCGGAGACGAAACGTTGGGAATCGACACAGAATTCATCAACCGACCACGGCATAACAGCCCGGATAATTATAATGGACCCTTAGAAAAATTTATGAATTACTGTGCTGATAAACCTCTTACGGTATTTGATTTTCAAACAGCTGAGCAGAACTGAACGTACTCAGACATTTCTCTCTTTACTTATTCTGATCAACACTAAACTGACACACAATATTTTTAGCGCAACGCAATCTGACTTTCAATAATCCCTACAAAAGAATGGCCCTGACTAACATTAACCTATGCCTTTCATGAATCACTTACCTCACAAAAATATTCGTTACTCGACTACTGCAATACAGCGAGCGCCAATACTGCCAGCTAAATAAAAGATTCTAACTACTGAAGGCACTAACTACTGATAGGCATAGTTAGCAAATGAAAGATAGAAAACAAACAGTGTATTTACCTTAATAATGTTCAAAAGTCATCATATATATGTAAACCAGCCACAGACTTCACACAGCACAGTCAGTGATTTTCATATAGAGCGCTACTTGGCGTTACCAACATAAAAACCTAAACAGCCCACTTACACATACAATCCTACATCTCTTGGCATACATAACTCGTTTTTGAAAAACAGTGGACAAAGCATGTTCTATTCCTGTACTCTTCATGGATGGCCATGTTCTACTGACTTATATTTTTATAAATTTTGAAGACCATCAGAGAGGAGCTGTCAAAAGCAGTTAAGTGCAGTAAAGTAATCCCACTGTACCACTGATGTCTGAGTTTTATTTTGAAATATATAAATAGCTGTAAATAACAATCACAGGTCTAATATCTGTATACACGGCATTTATAAGAATTTGTTGTTGAGTTTAAATTTTTTCACGAAAATGTAGTCATTATACTGCCAGTTTTAGTACAAAGAGCGAAATTCGGTTTCAGTACTCTCGCAATCTGCAAAAATAAGTTCGAAGTCGGCCAGAACCCTATGACCCCCGACAACATCCGCATCTCGCAAGGAAAAGAAATAATAAATCGATGAAATACTGGAATTCCAGACTGGGGTCTAGTAAAGCAGGGGATACAACCCATTGGCTTTGACCAATGACGTCAGAATTGGCCAGAGAGCATTTATTACACAGATGAAACAACTGACAAGACTACAAGACTGTTCAGAAACAATGGAATACGAGAGATGATAAATATAGTTGACATATATAAAGGCCAGTAGTATTTTCAAGTTAAGGATGTCGCATGTTTGTATCGTATTATTTCTCTGGAAAATGTAGGGGAAAAATGGATGTAAAATATTGGTAACATAGAATACATCACGTCACATATATATGAGCTGTATGTCGAACCTCATTTGAACTGTATTTTTTAAGTGCAGCACGGGATACAAGTTTGGTGTACGTCGATTTCTTCGTTTTCACTAGCATTAGTGTCCTGTTGTTCAGTTTAACTATGTATCCCCTGCGTCACTAACCTGTACATGAAGCATGGGATACAAATTTTACATGGGTTATATTAATGCAGAGTCTCACGGCGATAAAATTGAATAAAATGTTCTCAGGGTTCCAACTGCGTCAATTGCTTAAAACTACACCAGCTTTCAGCCAAGCACTCCTTGGCCATTGTCAAGTGGTATGACTGCCAGTGTGCTGTTGGTGTGCCCTTATGTACGCTAGCTGCCGGCTGTGACGTCACAGGTGTCCGTGACATTGCCATATATGGGCATGTTTTGAGTCGGCGTTCGATGTGCCCTCTTCAACCGCACGATCGCTGGCTCCCACGCAGTGCTGCAAGCCACCGTCTCTATTCAGGGTGTTTGCGGTAATTTTTATTTCAGTAGCGTCCTTCATTAAACTGTCCCAGAAGCCGTTAGTGCGAGCCACGACAGGGGTATCGTCAAATTTTATGTGATGACCGTTTTCTAACGCATACTCAGCTAACAGATTTCTCTGGATAGGGTAGGCGATAATACCTCTCATGTTCTTTCCTGCGTTGTTCCACAGTTCACACTGTTTGTCCGATGTACTTGTGGCCACACACACACGGTATTTCTTAGACTCCAGGTGTTCTGAGACCTACTGCGTCTTTAACTGGTCTCAGTAATTGACGGATTTTCGTTGGAGGCCTGAAGATTGATTTGATCTTGTGTCTTTTCAACAGGCAGCTTATCTTGCCCGACACAGAGCCATAGAACGCCAGCAAAGCAAGTTTCTTTTCCTGCTCTTCGTCGGTGGTCTTTAGCCATCATCAGCCAACAAAGAAGCGCACAGCATTACAAACATAACGATAATCTGCCCCATGAACTGAGCCACCTACACAAGGTTTTCAGGAATAACGGCTACAGCGCCCATCAAGTGAAAGAAGTGATTTCTGGGAAATATCATCATAAGACCACCGACGAAGAGCAGGAAAAGAAACTTGCTTTGCTGCCATTCTATGGCTCTCAAATTTTATATGTTGTTTATTTCGCCTCTGCTATCACTAACAGTGTGTTCTTATGTACCTATTTGTACTACCGATGGCAGAATGAGCTATGTACATAATATTTGTATACCTTACATCCGTTGACCTCTATATATGTACACTACTAACGAAAACGTGGAAATGGACGTATGTTACATTTGCAACCTGTACCTCAGTTGAACTACGCGGAGAGGCAATAAGACGACAGATCTACAATTTGTATCCCGAACTTCACTATGGGGCACAGTTTTTTTTCGCCTTCGATGCTACTAGCATCCCATTCTTTACTTGAGCTATACAGCTACACACAACACTTATATCCTGCTGTCCAGTTGACATATATTGGTAAATCTCACCAATGTTCCATCTGTCGTTCTTTTCGAATACGTAGTGTCAGTTTAAAGGTCAACTGAAGGACGGGATATAAATTTCAGTTGTGACGGCCGTTTCGCTTTCAATATTGCTAGTACAGATTCGAAAAAATCGTACTGATACTAGTGCTGGGAAACGACAGAAGAACCACAGCTGCGAAATTTCTTTTATGTACTGAACTACTCGAAAACATACGTATTGGTGTAATACAACGTCGAAATAGTCAAAAGCAGGAAAAAATGAAAACGGAAAAGTGAACTTACCAGTCGGGAACTTCCTAAAATAACCGAAGCTCGCCTAGAAAGACATCAACAAATATCACATACCCACATTCACAACATTACGAAAACACACACACACACACACACACACACACATACCCTCACAGACACACACATTCACTCCCCCAACCACCATCCTAAATACTCGTCTAGGTGACTTTGAAGTGTGGAAATCTGGCGTTACCCATTCTCTACAAGAGATTTCACCGCCGACCAAAAACCCTATACTATTTGTGCAAGCCCCTGTGGATAATGATCTAAACTCAGTATTGTGATTTAGTAGGAGATGATGATAACCCCTTTATAATAAATCCCTAGATGAAGAAAACCTGTCTGAAATTACAATGTAACCGTCTGCAATGCGATGTTCAATTAAGCTGACCAAATCTTCCTTCCTTCGAATGGGTACTACTTTGAACACTACTTCGTCATACTGCTGACCTGAAACTGCTGCCCCCCAAACCCATAATCCCACTGGAGGTTCCGCCCTATTGCACTTCCTTTTGCCAAAATGTGATTCGTCAATTTCGACCATAACACTCCACCCCCCCCCCCCTCCCCCCGCCCGCAATGGCCCCCTATATTTCATGTATTCCACACACACTTCCCTACAAAAAGAATACCAGTCCACAACTGTACGCTTACTCACACGACATTCATGCACACACAGCCACACAGGATATCTCAAACACCAACAGTAAGTGATTTTCATAATGTCTTTCAAGCGAGCTTAGATTTTTCGAACCACGTCCATCTTCTAATGAATTGCCACAACCTATCTCTCCTGCAGCGCCATATGAATAAGTCGTGAGTACGGCGATGAGATACACTAGTGAGGAGCATATGCTCGATGCACTCACGACATCGAACATATTCAGCAATGACACCACACAATTGCAAAAAACAGATCGTGGCCAACATGTCTTCGCCCATAGCCTCTCGTGAATCATCAAGATTCATCGCAACTCTTAAATCCATAGCTACAAACGAGATACTAAAAATTGTTCTAAAATAAGAAACTGATAGTCCAAATTACTTCAATATCACTATGAATGAAATTAAGTACCGAATGAATTAGAAACAACCAACTAATTTAATAAACGCACACTAAGAATGTTTTCAGCAATATGAAGCGATCTCTTTTAAAATCACATTCAGTTATTTGAATGTACAATGATACCACATACCAGGAACCATGGAGGTATAAAATATACCTCCATGCCAGGAACACAGACTGTTTTGTTATCTGTGGCTTGTAGTGAAGCCACATGAGTAATGTATGACGTCATTGGTCAAACCGGATGGGTTGTATCCCCTGCTTCACTAGACCCCCAGACTGTATAGAGGAGATAGCAACTCATTTCCCAACCACAGTACTGCTTAAAATAATATTTTTCACTAAATCAACAGGAAAATGACAACTAAGTGCACTATGAAGAAATGCTATTCAAAATACGCACCACGGACGTCACAGCAACAATCATCGTTAAGTCATTGGATATCTATCGCTATGGACAAAGCCGGGATATAGTACATTCTTCTTAACTACAAATAGTGTACTTAATACTCTGCTTTCCTCCGGCGTGAAATGAAACAACTCGTACATGTTGATGGATATCTGTTTCAAATATGAACCAACTAGAAAAATTATAGGCAGACATTTGTGTATCGCTGGTGAACGATAGCTATTGAAGTTATAGGTGCTATCTATATCGATATCATTATCATATATCGAAAACGTTACGATTTCGATTGTGTTACATTCAGTGTTGTGTGTTTACGTCTGGGTAATTTGGGTTAACATGTTGTGACAACCGTGAAGTTTGTGGTTTATGACAAATTTGATGTATTTGTGTTCGTTATTTGTGTACTTTTGCACAGCATCTCGTTTCATTTCTTTGAAGAAAAGAAAATGGAAGAGAATTTTGACGTTACAAGTTTTTCGGAAGTAACATACAACGAAGGCGTAAGTAATATTATTGCTAGCAACTGTAGAACAACTGTTAGCGGAAATGAATTTTCGAAGTCACATTTCTACTAGACTGTGATATTGAGCCACTCAGAACCCGTGGTACAGGTGACAGATTGATTTTTAGTGTAGCCCGAGGTTTGTGTAATGTTCTGAGGTGATAATTTGGTTAAGAGTTGGCGAAGCCAACTGTAAATGTCAAATACAGGTTATCATAATACATTGGTCTGTAGCGTAGCTGGATGTTTGTGTTCGCGCCCTATGTAACGCACTCTGGGACAGTAACACAATTTTCGCCAAAAAAAATTTAACTGCAAGGTAAATTCAGAAATAGGCTAGTATAATAGGTAATTGACAAACCACTGAGAAGCGTTTATATATATCATACATAAGCTACCGAAAAATCAAGCGTCGTCCACCACACAACTTTTACACACATTTCTGTCTGTGTAATTATTCGATTACTTTAGAAGTCAAAAATGTCGATACGTTTCTGTGATATAAATGGAAAAAGCTGTCATTCTACGCGTCCCCCCGTCCTCTCTTACCCCGTTAACAGTAAAGACCAAGCGTTATATATGAGAATATCCACGGTGTTCCATTATTTTTCATCTGTGCAATTGTTGTAGCAAAGGACTGTCTGGTAAACCAAACATAAAATCGTTGACATATACAGTATTTAGATTTATTTTTGAATAGATGTGTGTGAGCTTTACAGTAAGTTACTATTCGTTCATTCATCTGATTTTGTGCTGACATCAGATTCTCATGTGTACTGAGATGTTAAACCAGGTTTGATACTACAACGGTAATTCTGGAATGCAGAGCCGTTTGTTTTCCTATTTGAAAATAATTTTCATTACAGTGTGTCTCTTCACCTGGCAGAACGTACTTATTGCTCTCTTTCTAACCATAACTGTACTAATGTACTCAGAATTATGACAAATCACCCACTAACATTCACTGATTGGTAACAGCTTTGGTACTTCACAGGCTGCAGAAACAAACATGATCAGCAGGAGCTTTGAAATAGTAAATTGACTGGTAGCAGGTACTAATTTGTTAAAAAGTCAGAACATTGTCATTTCATTTTCTAAATCTCTTCTTACTGGTGGCAACGGTCATCCCTCATTGTTCTTCTGACTGCCATCCTTAGGTAGACTCCTTTTGCAGGGACAAGGGAAAGCCATATGGGTTTTTAGATTAGATTAGATTTACTTTCATTCCAATTGATCCGTAGTGAGGAGGTCCTCCAGGATGTGGAACATGTCAGAAAAACAACAATACATGACAAATATTTAAACTAAAACAAATAAGCTAATGTACCATTCCACAGGTCCCAAGTGGAATGATCGTCATTTTTTAATGAACACTAAGAGTCATTTTACAAATACTATTGCACTGAATTTAAAATAAAAAAGTTTTTTATTTATTTATAAGGTAAGAAACATGTAATACAACTACTGTGATACTTATTTACAATGAACACATTACTGCACTGAAATGGTGCAGAAGTTAGATTATACTTACACACACACACACACACACACAAATTTTCAGTGAACACATTACTGCACTGAAATTGTGCAGAAGATATGTTGTACTTATATACAAATCAGTTGGTTTTCCTCAGAAATTCATCAATGGAGTAGAAGGAGTTGGCCACCAATAAATCCTTTAGGCTTCTCTTAAACTGAATTTCATTGGTTGTTAAGCTTTTTATGGCTGCTGGCAAGTTATTGAAAATGTGTGTTCCTGAATAATGCACACCTTTTTGTACAAGACTAAGTGACTTTAAATCCTTGTGAAGATTATTCTTATTTCTAGTATTGATTCCATGAATTGAGCTATTGGTTTGAAAAAGTGATATATTTTTAATGACAAATTTCATTAAGGAATAAATATATTGGGAAGCTGTAGTTAGTATCCCTAGTTCCCTAAACAGGCTTCTGCAGGATGTTCTTGAGTTCACACCACATATAATTCTTACTGCACGTTTTTGTGCCCGGAAAACTTTAGCTTGGCTTGATGAATTACCCCAGAAAATAATCCCATATGACATTATGGAATGAAAGTAAGCATAGTATGCCAGCTTTTTCATTTTTATATCCCCTATGTCTGACAAAATTCGCATTGCAAACAGAGATTTGTTAAGACGCTTCAGCAGTTCTGTGGTGTGCTCCTCCCAGTTGAATTTATTATCAAGCTGTAATCCCAAGAATTTAACACCGTCCACTTCTTCTATCTTCTTGTCATCATATGTTAGACATATACTCTTGGGACACCCCTTACAAGTTCTGAACTGCATGTAGTGTGTTTTTTCAAAGTTTAGTGACAAAGAATTGGCTAGGAACCAGTGATTAATGTCTACAAATATTTTATTGGCTGATCTTTCTAAGACTACACTTGATTTGCTATTTATTGCAATGTTTGTATCATCAGCAAACAAAACAAACTTGGCATCTGGTAATGTTACTGATGAAAGGTCATTGATATACACAAGAAAAAGTAAGGGCCCCAAAATGGAACCTTGTGGGACCCCACATGTAATTAGTTCCCAGTTGGATGATGCCTGATAGCTTGATACATGTCTCTTTCCTAATAACACCCTTTGTTTCCTGCCAGAGATATAAGATTTGAACCATTTTGCAGCATTTCCTGTTACACTATAATATTCTAGTTTACTTAAAAGGATATTGTGATTTACACAGTCAAATGCCTTTGACAGATCACAAAATTTATAAAGAGAGAATTCAAGAACTTTAAACCCTGTTACAGGTAAATGTCCCACGCGGCTATTATACTGAAGTATGGGAGCACTGTTGTGTTACATGAGCTGATTTCCTAAGTCTCTATGTTACTGTTACTGTTTCCGGTAATTGTCATTCTCATCCTAGTAAACTGAGATTTTCAGACAAAGTCCTTAGACACACATCCTTTTGTTTACCGTTGGATTGAAAAACCGTGGTAATCCAACCTGGTTTCAGCAGTTGTGCAGTGCTATTCACATAGCAAGAGAGCACTGACTCCTTGATAGGAAGTGTTATGCTACTTGCTAAAAGCAAACTTTTGCTGCAGAATGACGTGAACTGGTGATACATACAAGCCCAAGAAATCCTCTGTTTGTTGATATTACATCCATCTGTCTTCCTGCTTTTCTTTTCCAAGTAACAACCGTTTCAGTTGCTGATTGACGGGGTGACATGAGTCGGGAACAAGCGTGACACAGCAACAGTATCCCTCTGCAACTTTGTTGGCTAATTTCTAGATGAGAAATGCTGCCAGCCTTAACAGGTCAATAGAAGTGTCCAATTCCACCCGTCTGCTTTGACCCACAATGTAATGGTGTGGTGTGTGATGTCATTACGGTGCAGAGTTATTGAGTTGGTTGTGTTTGTAGATGTCATGTTGTTATTTGATGGTTCCTTCTTGTCTTGGATGTGGACATGCTGAGTTTAACTTGTGGTATTGGGTTCATTTGAGTTTTGGTTGTCATCATGTAAACATGGTTTTTGTGTGTGTTTTTGGCATTTATGTTAGGTCTGATTACTTTGATGTTTTGTGTGTGGAAAGAAGTCAAATTTTTTTTAATGCCTTTTTGTTAGTTGTGAATGTGACAATGAAGTATACGAGTGTATCATTACGTTCTGAGATTGGTGATGATATGATGTCTGTCATACAGTTTCTGCAGATGTTCGGTCTTATTGTTGAATATGTTACATGTCACGTTTGTGGTGTGGCATTGTAGGCATCCAATTTTTGTTTTGGTTTCATTGTGTAGTAATTGCGATGTTTTGTGTGTTGTATATTTTTGGTTGGTCAGTTGTGTCTTAATTGATGTAGTGAATGTGGGGTATTTGGGTTTTGAGGTGTAGAGGTTTTGATTACAATTTTTTGAGTTGCTGGTGTTGGTTTTTTGGTATTGATAGTATATAGCTCAACCGCAGCTATTGATACCAAAAGGGAAATGCCCGGTTCCATTTTTTGATGTTGTAGGTGTTTGTTTTTTGACATCGGAAGCCGTGGTTGAGCTAAATAGATCAAGGGAAATGTCCAATTTCTGTGATTTTGTTGGTGTAGTGGAATGCTGCAGTTAAATTTTTTTTAATATATTGTTTTAGGACCATGTGGATATATATATTTTTTGTTCCCACTCAAAACCCCCAATTTTCCATGGTTGTCCCATTAGTTTTATCTTATTTGTGGGGATGACATGTTATTGTGTCATTTTTATTCTTGTTTGCATTTGTTGGCATGTGTATATAGTGATGTCATTGTTGTCATTTTGTATATGTTGGAAGTAGCCATTTCTGCCATATTGATGACATCATGGGTCAAAGCAGACAGATGGAATGGGACACTTCTGTAATTCCACCATAACCCATTGGTTGGCAACACATCAATTTCACATAGCCAGTGGGATGATGATGATTTGGTCTTCAGTGCGAAGATTGGTTCAGTGCTGCAATCCATGCTAGTCTGTCCTATATCCCGTGCAAGCCTCTTCATCCCTGCGTAACTACCACAGTCTAAAACTGTTTGAACCTACTCACTGCAGTCAGCCCTTTTCACCACTTTACTATTACACCACCCCCCCCCCTCCAAAACACACACACACACACCAGAAATTTCTTTTCTGCTCAGTTTGATTCTATTCTCCCTCATTAGCTGTCCAATCTATCTATCTGCTCATCAGTATTCTCCTGTTGTGCGACAGTTCAGGAGGTTCTGTTCTCTTCTTGTATGAACCATTTATCATACACAACAGTCTGACTTCTGTACAAGGTTATGCTCAATACAGATAACTTCGGAAAAGACTTAGGCCTACTAATATTTAAATTTATATTTGATGTTATAAAAATATCTCTCTTTCAGAAATACTTTTATTGCCAGTTGCATTTTATCTCCTCTCTACTTCAGTCTCATCAGCAATTTTGCTGCACAAACAGCAAAACTCGTCTATATCTCTGGTGTCTCATTTCATAATCTGATTCCCCCAGGACCACCTGATTTAACTGATGACATTCCATTAACCTTGTTTCACTATTGTTGATATTCATCTTATAACCACTTTTCAGGACAATACCAATTCTGTTCAACTGCTCTTCAAAGTCCTTTGCCGTGACAATTAGAATGTCATTAGGAAACATAAGAGCTCTATGTCTTCACCCTGCATCTTTCTCTCAACAAATTTCTCCTTAGTTTCCTACATTACTTGTCTAGTGAACATATTGAGTAATGTTGGGGATAGGGTACAGCCCTGTCTCACTTCCTCCTCAACTGCTGTTGCCATTTCATGTCCTTTGATTCTTATAGCTGCAGTCTGGTTTCTGGGGAAGTTGTAAATAGCTTTTTGCTTCCAGTATCTTATTGAAGCTGCCTTCAGAATTTCAAATAATGTATTCCATTCGGTATTATCAAAAGTTTTCTGTAAATCTGCGAGTGTTGTAAATGTAAATTTGTCCTTCCTTAACCCTTTAACTGCTCTGGATGTGTTAACATGCGTGCCTTTGTACCTGTCCCTGTGTGCTCTGAACGTGTGTACGCGACACAGGGACTGGTACAAAGGCACGCGTGTTAACACATCCAGAGCAGTTAAAGGGTTAACCTATCTAATAAGATTAGTCATCGGCTAGTGAAAGGATAGTTTTAGGCAACCAGTGAGAAGCGAATAAAATGGTAATGTATTTTGGCCATCAAAATTGAAATCATTCAATGTGCTTCATGGGTTATTTTTGATTTTCTTAAATTCATGCCACCACAGCTTCTATATTTGTTTTACTATTTCTTAGAATTAAAGTTGTTTGGTTTGGTTGTGAGTTGGTGAAGCCAAGTAATGTGATGTTATAACGAGAAACTTGGCAACATTTAGAGAATAGAATATGTAGTTATTTAGAAGACATTCAGCGAACACCAATTAAAAATGATTTACACTTTTTGGTTTGCGATTTTGGGTATCTATCATCTACATGTACATCTATACTCTGCAAACCACTGTGAAGTGCATGGCAAAGGGTACGTTCCTTTGTACCAGGTAGGATTTCTTCTCATTCCATTCACCATGTAGTGTAAGAAGAATGATTGTTTGAATGCCTCTGTGTATGCTGTAATTGTTCCATTCTCATCCTCACGATCCCTATATGAGCGATATGTGCCATGTGACTAGAAGAGAGAAATTTTTTAACATTCAATACAAATTGAAGTAATAGGAAGTCTATGCTTCAGGTACTTTTCTGGAGATTGTAAGGTAATTACATCAGCGAAAGTAAAAGAAGGGCAATAGAATGTAGTCCAGGTAAATCAGGCAATGTTGTGGGAATTAAATTAGGAAGTGAGATACTGAATTTAATCGGTGAATTTTACTATTTGGTTGCAAAACAGCTGATGATGACTGATAGTAACAAGAAAAACATTTCAGAGAAAGAGAGGTTTTTTTTTTTTTAAATACAGAAATAAATTGAAATGCTAGGAATTTTTTTCTGAAAAGTTTTGCACAAAGTATAGCTGCCTGACAAAGTGGAACAGTGATGACAAATAGTTCTAGTAAGAAGCGATAGAAACTTCTCAAAAGTGGTGCTACAAAAGAATGTCAAAGATAAGGTGGGTAGGGTGAATTACTAATGAAAAGGTACTGAATCAAATTGGGGAGAAGAAAACTAGTACAGCTTGACTAATGTAAGTGATTGGTTGATAGACTCATTCTGAGGCATCAAGGAATTGTCAGGCTGCCAGGAGGAGACCAAGTATGTGTGCTCAAATGGCTGAGGGTGTCAGCAGTTATGCAGAGAGGAATAGGCTTGCATGTTATAGAATAACATGGAGAGCTGCATGAAGCCATTCTTCAGACTGATGACTAGATCATCATTATCATCAACAACAACAAAATACCAAAATCTAATTTAGTTGGCATAATGATTATTTTATGTTAACAATTTCTATTTCCGGAATAGTAGACTGCAGATTTTGTCAGAATTTGATGCAGCTGCTTCTGCTCATTGTAGTGACCATACTGTCTGTCAAGTACTGTGTCATTGCCTACCTACAACAGTACCCACACCACTTTCTCTCCTCATCTTGTATTCATTTCACCCCTTGCAGTGAGTGCTGGTAGCGACTTTGCTCCCCTAAACATATAATGTACGGCACTGTCATTGGCATAGTCTCTTATAAACTTTCTGAACTATGTGAATATTGAGTGTCAGGGATATTTTTCTCCAAAAACTGGAGACATTTATTCAGATCACAATTTCGCTATCCACTTGAAATGAAATTTGTACTACAAAACTGCTCCTCATTCATCTTACTCCTAGTGTCTCATGGCATCAGTAACTCAACGTCTGTTGTACAGTTATAAAAGGAGATCCAGCTGTGGGCTAACTTTAAACTTTGGGAGGGGTAAAAAAACCACAGCTGTCATAAATGCCCAACCCCCTCCCACCCCTTATTAATGTAGTATACCATCAAGTAACAATGAATAGCGTATGAAGTTCTGAGTTATTGGGTTGATGAAAACTTAAACCAGAAAAATCATGTGATAAGTGTGCTAAAATGTTTGGGTTCAGCTTTCTTTGCCATAATAATAATTGGGAAATACGGAAGCGTCCGATCCCACCCGTCTGCTTTGACCCTTGACGTCACAAATATGGTGGAAACGACCATAAACCACAATTCCAATATGGCGCATATAAAGTCAGTATGTACACATTATGAGGACGAAAATACATCTAAAAACAAACACACACACTTTCCACAAAAAGCCTAATGACACTAACGGGACAAGCGTGGGAAATAGGGTGTTTTTGGGTGGGGGCAAACTAAATATAAACAAATTTAGACACCCACCCCCATACAAAACCACACAAAATGACGAAAAAAAACCGACATTACAAAACTCCCCAAATACCAACACAATATCATCTGGAATCGGACACTTCCCTTGACCTATATAGCTCAACAGCAACTCCCGATCCCATAAATTAAGATCAAACACTTTCCTTGGCCTACATAGCTCAAAAACATCTCTCGATAGCAATATCAACGTACACAGCCACACATTGGGATCGAACACTTCCCTTGTCCTGCGCACTGTTAATTTTATCTGTCATATCCATTCCTGAACAGAAACAACAACCGATTAATTTTACTAAAATTACCACATGATGTACAGCGAACAACACTAAATTAACCTTCACACAAAGTCGTTAACTCGCTGAAACAAATTCCACTACAAACACAGCCAACACTCGAACAATTCTGGATAATGAGCCCATTACACCACACAAACGAAAACCCTGAACATACCACCAGAGAGCACAACAAACCACAACACGACAACATCTACAAACACACCACACTCACAAACCAAACTCCGCGCCGTCATGACGTCACACACAACACCACCCTTACGTCACGGGTCAAAGCCAACGCATGGGATCGGACACTTCTGTCAACCCTATAATTGTCAAAAGTTATTTTTTATAGATAAACATTAATATGAACAATATTCAGTTTTGTTGAAGCAGTCTGTGCTCATTACCCACTATTAGGATAAAAATGTAGTGTTACAGACATAACTTAGAAAATCAAAAATAATATACATGTATTTGAAATTCTTGTAAAACCTGTGATGTCTTCAGTACACGTAGAAACTTGTGGTATTTGTATAAATACAAGGGACAGTTTTTACAAAAATATGTCAGACATTAAATAAATATACTCTTAAGTGTTCCATAAACAGGGTTTATGGAACAATCAGTATGCCGGGAAAGCTTTAAACATCACATACTCTTGTTGTTGTTGTTGTGGTCTTCAGTCTTGAGACTGGTTTGATGCAGCTCCCCATGCTACTCTATCCTGTGCAAGCTTCTTCATCTCCCAGTACCTACTGCAACCTACATCCTTCTGAATCTGCTTAGTGTATTGATCTCTTGGTCTCCCTCTACGATTTTTACCCTCCACCCTGCCCTCCAATGCTAAATTTGTGATCCCTTGATGCCTCAAAACATGTCCTACCAACCGATCCCTTCTTCTAGTCAAGTTGTGCCACAAACTTCTCTTCTCCCCAATCCTATTCAATACCTCCTCATTAGTTACGTGATCTACCCACCTTATCTTCAGCATACTTCTGTAGCACCACATTTCGAAAGCTTCTATTCTCTTCTTGTCCAAACTGGTTATCGTCCATGTTTCACTTCCATACATGGCTACACTCCATACAAATACTTTCAAAAACGACTTCCTGACACTTAAATCTATACTCGATGTTAACAAATTTCTCTTCTTCAGAAACGATTTCCTTGCCATTGCCAGTCTACATTTTATATCCTCTCTACTTCGACAATCATCAGTTATTTTACTCCCTAAATAGCAAAACTCCTTTACTACTTTGAGTGTCTCATTTCCTAATCTAATACCCTCAGCATCACCCGATTTAATTTGACTACATTCCATTATCCTCGTTTTGCTTTTGTTGATGTTCATCTTATATCCTCCTTTCAAGACACTGTCCATTCCGTTCAACTGCTCTTCCAAGTCCTTTGCTGTCTCTGACAGAATTACAATGTCATCGGCAAACCTCAAAGTTTTTGCTTCTTCTCCATGAATTTTAATACCTACTCCGAATTTTTCTTTTGTTTCCTTTACTGCTTGCTCAATATACAGATTGAATAACATCGGGGAGAGGCTACAACCCTGTCTCACTCCTTTCCCAACCACTGCTTCCCTTTCATGCCCCTCGACTCTTATAACTGCCATCTGGTTTCTGTACAAATTGTAAATAGCCTTTCGCTCCCTGTATTTTACCCCTGCCACCTTCAGAATTTGAAAGAGAGTATTCCAGTTAACATTGTCAAAAGCTTTCTCTAAGTCTACAAATGCTAGAAACGTAGGTTTGCCTTTTCTTAATCTTTCTTCTAAGATAAGTCGTAAGGTTAGTATTGCCTCACGTGTTCCAACATTTCTATGGAATCCAAACTGATCTTCCCCGATGTCCGCTTCTACCAGTTTTTCCATTCGTCTGTAAAGAATTCGCATTAGTATTTTGCAGCTGTGACTTATTAAACTGATAGTTCGGTAATTTTCACATCTGTCAACACCTGCTTTCTTTGGGATTGGAATTATTATATTCTTCTTGAAGTCTGTGGGTATTTCGCCTGTCTCATACATCTTGGTCACCAGATGGTAGAATTTTGTCATGACTGGCTCTCCCAAGGCCATCAGTAGTTCTAATGGAATGTTGTCTACTCCCGGGGCCTTGTTTCGACTCAGGTCTTTCAGTGCTCTGTCAAACTCTTCACGCAGTATCTTATCTCCCATTTCATCTTCATCTACATCCTCTTCCATTTCCATAATATTGTCCTCAAGTTCATCGCCCTTGTATAAACCCTCTATATACTCCTTCCACTTTTCTGCCTTCCCTTCTTTGCTTAGAACTGGGTTGCCATCTGAGCTCTTGATATTCATACAAGTGGTTCTCTTCTCTCCAAAGGTCTCTTTAATTTTCCTGTAGGCATTATCTATCTTACCCCTAGTGAGACAAGCCTCTACATCCTTACATTTGTCCTGTAGCCATCCCTGCTTAGCCATTTTGCACTTCCTGTCGATCTCATTTTTGAGACGTTTGTATTCCTTTTTGCCTGCTTCATTTACTGCATTTTTATATTTTCTCCTTTCATCAATTAAATTCAATATTTCTTCTGTTACCCAAGGATTTCTATTAGCCCTCGTCTTTTTACCTACTTGATCCTCTGCTGCCTTCACTACTTCATCCCTCAGAGCTACCCATTCTTCTTCTACTGTATTTCTTTCCCCCATTCCTGTCAATTGTTCCCTTATGCTCTCCCTGATCTCTTACAACCTCTGGTTCTTTCAGTTTATCCAGGTCCCATCTCCTTAAATTCCTGCCTTTTTGCAGTTTCTTCAGTTTCAATCTGCAGTTCATAACCAATAGATTGTGGTCAGAATCCACATCTGCCCCTGGAAATGTCTTACAATTTAAAACCTGGTTCCTAAATCTCTGTCTTACCATTATGTAATCTATCTGATACCTTTTAGTATCTCCAGGATTCTTCCAGGTATACAACCTTCTTTCATGATTCTTGAACCAAATGTTAGCTATGATTAAGTTATGCTCTGCGCAAAATTCTACAAGGCGGCTTCCTCTTTCATTTCTTCCCCCCAATCCATATTCACCTACTATGTTTCCTTCTCTCCTTTTTCCTACTGACGAATTCCAGTCACCCATGACTATTAAATTTTCGTCTCCCTTCACTACCTGAATAATTTCTTTTATCTCGTCATACATTTCATCAATTTCTTCATCATCTGCAGAGCTAGTTGGCATATAAACTTGTACTACTGTAGTAGGCATGGGCTTTGTGTCTATCTTGGCCACAATAATGCGTTCACTATGCTGTTTGTAGTAGCTAACCCGCACTCCTATTTTTTTATTCATTATTAAACCTACTCCTGCATTACCCCTATTTAATTTTGTATTTATAACCCTGTAATCACCTGACCAAAAGTCTTGTTCCTCCTGCCACCGAACTTCACTAATTCCCACTATATCTAACTTTAACCTATCCATTTCGCTTTTTAAATTTTCTAACCTACCTGCCCGATTAAGGGATCTGACATTCCACGCTCCGATCCGTAGAATGCCAGTTTTCTTTCTCCTGATAACGACGTCCTCTTGAGTAGTCCCCGCCCGGAGATCCGAATGGGGGACTATTTTTCCTCCGGAATATTTTACCCAAGAGGACGCCATCATCATTTAATCATACAGTAAAGCTGCATGTCCTCGGGAGAAATTGCGGCTGTAGTTTCCCCTTGCTTTCAGCCGTTCGCAGTACCAGCACAGCAAGGCCGTTTTGGTTAATGTTACAAGGCCTGATCAGTCAATCATCACATACTCTTAAGTGGTCTAAAATAAGACAAATGTTTTGTATTTAATATTTTAGTTTTACAGGTGCAACACATCAGATAAGAGAATAAATTTAGTTTAAAAGATTTAATTTAATTTGAACAAAAGCTAATGTTTCTTGAGACTCTGTGATCAGCTCTTGTAAAGTACACACTACTTTTCTGGCCATACATATTGATTTCCTACTCTCAGAAGGCATTTAACTAAAATGTTCTTATTTGACATTCTTCTCTGACAACTTGTACAGATGTGCTAGTTCAGATTGTGATAACAACAGCCCTCTGTCCAAAAGCCTGCGAAAAGTTTTCAGCATTGCAACAGGTTGTGAAAGAATGTATGGTTTTTCTTTTTGTACACTGTACAATGCAATAAGTTTGAGTGCACCTCAGACAGGAAACCTATTTTAACGGTATATTTCCCAATGGCATAAAAACTGCGGAACTGCTGAGTGTTTGGTAGAGGTCTGATATCTCTCCAACACTGCTGTAACTTGTCAGTATGGCTCATTACCTTCTCTGCTGGGACTGCTGTTATATTAAATTTATCAGTTATTGATTTTGCACTTGTACAAAAGGTGTGCAGTCACTAATGTGAGCTTGTCTAGCTTTTTCAGACTGCAACACATGATACTTCAGCATTCCTCCCAACACCATCAATAGTTCCTTTTCCTTGTGATTGCAAAAGAAATGCCAATGTAAAGCAAGACAACAGTCGTCTTTCCTGAAAGTTATGTTGGCTAAAGTATTTAAAATGTTGACAAACTCCATCAGAGAGTATTTCCATCACTTTACAAATAGGAATTTTATTATAAGGAAGGACAGGAATACCGCAGTCAGTTGCAGCCCTATCAGATTGTTATTGTTCTTGCATATCTAGATTTCAGCTATAAATATCCATCTTCAGTGAATGTGATTTAATTGTAATCCAACAAACTCCTATTGGTACATGTCACAACACAACTTTATTGATGACATAAACTGATGGGAACTTGATAGATTACAACTCAGTCAGATGCACTGAAGATAGTTATTTATAGATGAAATGTGGATATGTGAGAACAATGAAAAACTAATGGGATTGCAACTCATTGCGATACTACTGTCCTTCCTTAATATACTGTTGCCGTTCACAGTGGTTCTGTATGGTATCAGAATTGGTGTAGGAATTTTCTTTTTTAGTTTCTAAAGCATTTTCTGACTAAAAACATGAATAGCTAGCATATCACATTGTAGATAATCAGATTCAATAGCAGATGAAATTAGACTGGTAACTGTCTGCGACTTTAACTACTCTTTCTGTCTCAATCATTATTCCATTGATACTAGCTAATGAGTTCTTGTGAGGAGACAATCAGTTGAGGAATTCTGGATACTTCTTTAAGTTTTCACATTTCTGCAATGTGTCAAACATTTTTTGAGACACATTTTGGAATTCCTTGTGTCATTAGAGCATTAAATCTGTAATAGAATTTCTGGCACTGTGATACGTTTTAATTTTTTTTTTCATAGCTAATTAAAAAGAGCAAAATAATTTTTGTTTGAAATTATGGATGTGTAGCAAAATTTGTACAGATGTAACAGTTAATAAATTCCCTATTTTATTCTTTTGTAATGTAAAAAGTATTTCAAGTTTTATTTGAATTTGTTTTGAGATGTCTAAATGATTCGTTGGAAACAACTGAATAGCAAAGAAATACAGCACTATCAAAATATAATGTATCAAAAGTCATGAATTTTTCCCCACTTAGAGTGAATGTCCATTAGTTCCTTTCGGCAGAAATATGATCTATTCATCATTATGGTGTAAGATATTGTACAGTTTCATAAATGGGTTTATGTTCATCAAGACAAAAATCTTTAGCATTTCACATTTTCTATTTTGGTTTCACTTTTGATGGGATTAACCTTAAGATATTTTGCGTATTTTCATTCACAGGTGTCTTACATGATAATATTATCATAAATCTGCAGTTGCCCTCTACAACAACACTGGATAAACAGCAGTTTTCCACAACCAGTCATTAATAAAATTGATGGAGAACTTTAAATACTGTGTAGCACTAATGCTGCCTTTTCATGAATGTCAGCTTGAAAGTCACGGAGATACCCAAACATGAGGCTTGGAAAACTCTGCTAAATTCCACAAGGGCTTAGGAACGAATTTAAGAAAGACACACAAGGCTTGGGAACCTTTATTAAGCTACTCACTAACAGGCTTGTGAAGCTGAAAAAAGTCCCTCGGTCCTGCCTGGACTTACCTGGCTATCAGATGTGAACCCTTGGCAATAATGATGCTAAATTGTAGTGGCAAAAACCACCATTTACCGTTGCAGGTTTTAGTTATGATAACTTCACAAAACCCTTGGTTTATATGGTGCTCCAAAGTACTGATTTTCATGACAAATTTACTATATAACTGTAGACCTTCAAGGGGAAAAATAATTACAATTTGATATTTTATCACGAAAAAAGTGTTCTTTCAAGCAGTAGGTAAAACAAGTATGGATCAGTCATACATTTTAAGAAACTAGGACTCAAAAATAGCTTACTTTGGCAGAAAATTTGTTTTCCAGCAGCTTCATGTCTATCTCCAGAGTATTAACTCACAAGTGATAAAATGTAGTAGATTTATAATTAAACTACTGGGCAAGAAGGTCACAAAGGAACAGGTTTCTAAACCTTCTATATAAAGAGATCAAGCTAGTTCAACTTGGGAGAAAATTTGTTATGATACACTTTATTGGCAACTTTGAGTGGTATTTAGAGCAAAATAGTGAACCAAATGACTTAAAACTTACTGAATGTGCACAGTGCATATTGTTCACTTGTGTTGTCCAGTTTTTTAGCTTAACAAAAATTGTCTGCTGAATTATGGCACTTCAGAAACGGCTAAAATTTTTGAAATGTCAGTATATTTGTGAATGCTTCACTTAAGAGGCCCTTGTTGACAAAATGTTAAAAACTTGGGAGCTAGAAATTTGGAAATCTTCCTTTGGTCATTTAGCAAACCTGCGCACTGAATTTGAACTAAATTGTAGATGGTCAAGTGAGGACGCGTAGACCACTTAACATGGAGTCTCCCATGTCGAAGTTTAGTGTTAAACAAGTGGCTGTTTCTGTTTCTTCTACTCTCGTCACATGTTTACCTTTTGATTTATAAGCTAATGCTAGTCTGCTAAGATGTGTTTTACACATCTTCTGTATCTATTTGTACCATGTATTGTGTTTACTTATAGCTCCTATGTCATTAAATGACGTTAAAAATATGTTTTTGACATGGCTACTTACTAAAATTAGAGTTCCATTTTCACCTCAAAACGACTGGAATAACAAGGGAATGTAATGGAACTTCCAAATATGAGAGCTCCATCAATACCGCCAGGTTATTCCAGTGGCTATGATTTCAGTAGTCTTACCAAAAAATATTTTTTACACGGCATTTGTGCTTGTTGTGGCTGTGCCCTCTTGCAATGTTTTGTGGTTGCTGGCTGGATGTGGAGAGGGTGGTGTGATAGGTGGGTGGCCAGTTTCCTCTCACTACAACACAAAATGCACACGTGGTTAAAATATGCTTTATTACAGAAACCAATTGAGTATTAACTTCAATTATGTCCAGTCTGAAGTTCTGTGGTTAACAACAATCAAGTAACATGTACTAATTCTTGAATCCTGTCCGTGTCCGTATCACAACTATATACAGTGACTAAAGTTCCCTCACAGCTAGCTGAGGTGCAAGGCAATGACTATCGCTGTGGAAGACGTAGAGCACAGTGTGACATATTGAGGTGCAATGTGAACTGAGTACTGAGCTTGAGACAGCTCGGTCAGTGGCAGCGGCCTTATGCACGCTGCCCAGAGGGCATTATCTGCATGTAGGCTGGGGGCGTGTCAAGGTCTTCTCCTGTCATAGGCGCGCCTAATTCAGTGCCTACTATACAGTGTTTCCTGATATCCCAGTGTGCTGGCGAAGGTGTACGCCAGCACAATGCTAGTTTCCTTTGTCAGTAAAGCTCAAATTTTATTCCTTGTTGTGCCGCTTATTTTAGGAAACACTTCGTGATGGCTGCACACTAATATCAGCTGAGAGTACACAAATGGATAATGATATAAAGGGACATTATTTTTAAACATCCGTAATTGGGAAAATTGTTTTAACCTTAAAATTGTTTACTGTGTATGTGGACCCATGTGCAAAGAAATTAAATGTTTATGAGCTTCTTTGTTGTGTAGCCACACACAGCACTCATGTAATTCTCTTGATTACCACAAGCAGGCCTATTTCAATGTTCTCTTACCTAAGGTCAAATTATCATTTAGCATATTGCAACAACATAACCACCATGAAACTCTTAAGTAATAGTGAGTGATTAGCAGTGACATTTTGCATTAACAGCATACATTATATTTAAATGTACCCATAATGAGCAGGTCTGGTCTATGACTGTAGATTTATAAAATTATTAACACAGTTACCTGAGAGGCATCTTCATCTTCTGACCTGGAGAATCTTGGTTGTGACATTTGTAGATGGAGATTTATTGTCTCCAGATTCCAATGTAAATGTTAGAAACCAATGTTATCGAGGCTGTATAGTTCTACTTGCTGTCATTAGCCTGCCATTCTCTTTCTCTCTACTTTCCTCACCAGCAGCTTTTAATCAGATTTGTAACTGTGAATAGGATTTATGATTTCCTGTCAGAAAGGTTGGAATTCACATAAATTGATGAGAAGTCATCTAATGAGACCGAAAGTCACCAGGAGTTCAAAATGAATTGCAAAATGATTTAGACAAGATTTTTGCAAGGTGTGAAAAGTTGCAATTGACCCTAAGCAATAAAATGTGTCGGGTCCTACCAGGAGTACTTAAAAATTAAATTAAATTTTGGTTACATGACAAACAACGCAAATTTAAAGGTTGTAAATTCTACCAAGTGCCCAGGGACCTACAAAGAAATTAAATTGGGACTATTGCACTGGGAAGGTGAAGCAAAGACTGTGTTTTATAGGCAGAAGATGCAACAAATCCACTCAAGAGACTGCTCACAGTTTGCTTATCTTTCCTCTTCTTGAATACTGCTATGTGATATGGGTCCTTACCACGTATCATTGACAGAGGACAGAAAAAAAATTCCATCGCAAAACATGGGAGAGAATGTCATGGATATAAGTGAACTGGGTTGGCAGTAATTAAAACGAACGCTTTTTTGTGCAGTGAGGTATTTTCATGAAATTTCGGTCACCATCTTCCACCTTGGAATGTGAAAATATTTCGTCGACTCCCACCTATTTAGGAAGAAACAGTCATCACAATAAAATATGATAAATTGGACTTCGCACAAAAAGATTTAGCTGTTCATTTCTCCCATGTGCTGTTCGAGAGTGGTATGGTCTAGAAATAGTCTGAAAATAGACAGTGGAGAAAAGAACAGAAATACTTAGTGAAGTACATTGTTTTATTAGAGCAGATCTAGAGTTCAACTATTACATAGTCATCTTCAGTGCATGTAACAACAGGTGACATTAGCCCAAAGTCTCCATAATCTAGATCTACTGTAATAAAATGATACAATCGCTTACCGTTATTTTCTCGATTGTCTATATTCAACAATCGCTACCCACAAGAGTATCATATGGATTCCATTCTGATGATCTCAAAGTGGTTCTTCAATGTACTTTCTGCCAAACACTTCAGAGTAATCATGTGGATGTAGACATCATCAATGCCTCTTTGTCAAATTTTCCTTCTCTGTTGATCGCAGTCATCCCCTTTGCTAACTTTGTTGCTCTCTGCTGGAGTGTTACTACTGTATCAATAGAAATTTCTGAAATATAAATCAAATTGATTTATATGCATCTCTAAACAAATTAGGCCCAAAGTAAATGATAGATTACACTAGTCACAAATAAGTGATATAATATTCCAGTCACATACTATATCTTAGTTCTCTCCCTCCCTCCCTCCCTCCCTCCCTCCTCCCCCCACCTCCCCCCCTCCCCCCTCCCCCCCTTGCCTCTCCCTCTCCTTCTTCCCCTCTGCCTGTGTTCAAAAACAGCAATGTGTACTGATGACAGCAACATCCTAACCAAGGACCCGAAATCAACCATAAGCACAGTTTTACAAGAAATCAAATAGGGTGTTACAGTAAACAAAATTGAAACATAACATTGTTATGGCCTGAGTATCAGCTGACAGGTGTGGTCAGTGATTGGTACTGAGAAATGAATTAACAGTGTAACAATAGCTTTTTACACTATGAAATAAATTATTTACAGGAAAGTAAAGGCGAAGCAGCATTATATGCTGGGGATAACCCAAATGAGATTGTGCTGTTTTAAGCAAACTGGCACCACATCACCGTCTGGCTCTCCTGATTTAGCTTCACTGTGGTTTCTCTCCATTATTTCAGGCAAACCTGTGATTGTTCCTACTATAAAGCCAAGACTACTTCTCCCATCCTTGTCCAACTAGGCCTGTGAGTATGTAAATGAGTGAATACAGGATGAACCCGAATATTTCATGGGTTGCCCACGTACATTTTCTGGGTATTTTGATAAAGAGGTCCGTGGTATCCAGTGACTCATTACAGAGTAATTGCATGTCATTTGATTTCTTACCCTTATTACCAAAAATATTTACTCAACAGTGCCAAAAGACTCACAGTACTTATTGCTTGCAACAGTAAGACCCACTTAACTCTTTGCCCTCAGGGTTACTTTACGTACTGCTTGGTTATGTCTCAGGTTTGTTTTTCCAGCAGTGTTAGTTGTACATCAACAGTAATACACAGCATTATGGGTAGGTATACTGAAGAAGGGTTGGTACCTCAAGTATGGGTTCACTGAATAAAATGGAAGAGCAGCATAATGATGGTATTCTCAGCACTTCTGCATCTATGGCAGCCACATCACTGTGCTTTTGTGTCTTCATGGAGGTGTGTACAAGAATACAGGTCATTCCATGTTTTGGTTAATGCATGTTACTGGCATTTTCATGGGTGTGAAGGTACTCTGAGGTGACAAAAGTGATTGGATACCTCCGAATATCTCGTGGAACCTCCTTTTGCCCAGTGTAGTGTAAGAACTTGATGTGGTATGGACCCAGCAAGTCATTGGAAGTCCCTTTCAGAAATATTGTGCCTCTACAGCCATCCATAATTGTGGAAGTGTTGCCGGTGCAGGATTTTGCATACAAACTCACATCTTGATTACGTCCCATAAATGTTCAATGGGATTCGTGTCAGATGATCTGCTCGAGAATGTTCTTCCAACCAGTGGCGAACAATTGTAGCCCAGTGATATGGCGCGTTGTCGTACATAAAAATTCCATCGTTGTCTGGGAAGTCAATGAATGGCTGCAAATGGTCTCCAAGTAGGCAAACATAACAATTTCCAGTCTGTGATTCATTCTACGGAAACATAGCCCACACCATTATGGAGTCTCCACCAGCTCGCACAGTGCCTTGTTGACAACTTGAGCTCATGGCTTCGTGGGGTCTGCACCACACTTGAATCTTACCATCAACTCTTACCAACTGAAATTGTGACTCATCTGACCAGGCCATGGTTTTCAATTTGTTGAAGGTCCGACCAATATGGTCAAAGGCCAGGAGGACCGCTGCAGGCGATGTCTTGCTGTTAGCAAAGGCACTTGGTTCAGTCGTCTGCTGTCATAGCCCATGCCACATTTCGCCACACTGTCCTAATGGATACGTTTGTCATGCGTCCCACATTGATTTCTGCAGTTAGCTCACACAATGTTGCTTGCCTGTTAGCAATGACAACTCCACATGTAAATACTGCTGCTCTCAGTCATTAAGTGAAGGGTGTCTGCCACTGTGTTGTCGACAATGAGAGGTAATACCTGAAATTCAGTATTCCCAGCACAGTCTTGACACTGTGGCTTTCAGAATATTTAATCGACATGGAAGTTGCCCAGTGTGACATCACCTGAAATTATTTGCAACCCAGCAGCTGAACTTCCCTGGATGGGGTCTCCTGGCCAACAAAGCAACTTGATCATTTCATTTCACTGAAATCACTAACTATTTCTGAAGTAGAATGTCCCATGTGCTTAACTCCAACTATCTTTCTGTGTTCAAAGTCTGTGGCCATAAATGTCAGTCACATTTTCATATGAATCACCTGAGAATAAATAACACCACCAATGCACTGCCCTTTTACACCTTTATGCAATACCACTGCCATCCATACATGTGCATATCCCTTTCCTAGGACTTTTGTCACCTCATTCTATTTTCATGGAAACAAAGCTAATTGGGGTACCAAACTGAATAACTCATAATCATATTATTACTCCCTAGTGAACTGTTGGAGTCCATCAGTCCCTTGTACCAAAAGACTCAGGAAATACTACTACTACTACTACAAAACATTCTACACTGAACTTCTCGATTAGTTTATATATGTATTTACTCAATTTTAACTTGTTATCTAACTGAACATCAGCGAACTTTAGTTGAGTGTGTCATTTTGTGGATTACTGTTAATGACTACTTCTAGTGGTAGCAGGTAACTTTTGTTTTCTTTTTTGCAATTGTGTAATATGAAACTTTGTGAGATTAATATGTGAAACTGTTTGCTATGAACCAGTGAATTGTTGGCCTGATTACTTACCATATGAATTATGTGTGGTAATGTTGAATTTGGGCTCATGTTCAAGACACTTGTAGACCCTGTGGATAGCATGCTATAGAGTGAGTTCTCACATTTTTGCTTCTGAAATATCTTTACTGGGTGCAAGAATCCAATATAGTCACCTGCCGAGACTAAAGTGCCAATCTTGTGGCTGTAGATTCTCAATTAGATATGTTTTGAGTTATGAAAGCTAGTTGAACAATACACTTGAGCAACTTACATCACCCTACATGAATAGACTAAAGGAAATGCTGGAGACAACAGCTTTTAGGTATTAACAGTTTTGTCTTGCACTGTTACAGTTGGCGACATCTCAGATAAAGGAAGAACCCAACATTCAGTCTGGTGCTTTTGGTATAAAGCACAGCTATAGAGGAGAAGAGGAAGTAATTTCATAATTCTCCCCAACTGTGTGCGAACACCTGGTTGGCTCTGAAGATTTTTTTCCTGTCTTACACTTTAAACACAAAGTGAGTTGCTGCTGTCACAGAAACTTGACATTGTCTTCCTCAGTAGAGTTTTTATTGCTAGTTTTTACTGCTTTGCTCACAGTATTGTAAAGCGTGCTCATACTGAAGAAGCAAGTTAATCAGTTTCCTCTGTTCTGTCTAGTTAAATATTAAAAAGGTTTAATGAAGTTATATATTAGAAGACAAATTATGTTAAAATATGAAATAGTTCAGTTTTTAACAACTAGCTTAAAATATGTATATTGCAAGTAAATAAACTGTGTGTTGTATTGGTCCTTCATAAGAAGGGATCTTCTATAAAATTTTATGTCGTAATTGAAAAATAATGTAAGAGTTATGTATTTATGTATTCTGTTGGCTGGCTGTAGTTCTTCTTCCTCCAATTTTTCTTTCTAAGATGTCCTTCATAAATCATTATGCCAAATTGTGTGTCTAGTTTAGTTTTCCTCTTTTGTGTGTTGTTAAGCAATGTTCTTTTTTTGTTCATTTCTTTTAGTTATTGCTCATGGAATTTCTTTTCAGTCATTGATATTTTTATGGCTTGTCTATATACATAGCTCCTTTATTTATAATTGTCTTCCTCTCTTGTTCTCCAAGAATGTGTACATGAACTGTTCATGAAACATGAGGGATATTGTTTAAAATTTCAATAATTATCAATTCATGATATTCTGTAAATTTTCCTCCCTAACACCCCCCCCCCCCCCCCCACTCTATTTTTTTCAGAATGTCATATCCTTGCCTGATCATATGCATTACTTTGTCTGACAATGGAAAATCCATGATGGAATGTAACAGTATTATGAAAAGGATAGTTGCTACTCTTCATGTAGTGGAGCTGCTGAGTCTCGGAGAGGCACAACAAAAAGACTGTCACATAATAAACTTTCAGACAACAAGGGATTTGTCAAAAATAGACAATACACACACACACACACACACACACACACACACACACACACACACAATGCAACTCTCATGCACATGACCACAGTCTCTCGGAGCTGAAGCCAGACTACAAACAGCACTGCATGATGGGAGAGGCAACTGGGTGGGGGTAAGAAAGAGGCTGGGGCAAGGAGGAGGAGTAGGGACAGCAGGGAAAGGGTGGTAAAGTGCTGCTGTGGCACCATGCAGGGTTGAGGTGGAGAGAGGGTAGGGCAGCTAGATGCAGTCAATAGGTCTAGAGAGAGGGTGGAGGGGGGGGGGGGGGCTTGAAGAAAAGGAGAGGAGTAAAAAGAAGCACGGGTGCGTTGGTGGAATAGGGGGATGTGCTGGAGTGGGAACAGGGAAAGAGCTAGAAGTATTGCAGGGAGAGTCCCCACGTGTGTAATTCAGGAAAGCTTTTGTTGGTGGGAAGGATCCAGATGGCACAGCTTGTGATGCATTCATTGAAATGAAGAATGCTGTGTCGGGCTCAGTAACAGGGTGGTCTAGTTGTTTTTTGGCCACTGTTTCTCTGTGGCCATTCATGTGAACTGACAGCTTGTTGGTTGTCATGCCCATGTCATTTAGAATGCAGCACAGTGGTTGCAGCTTAGCTTGTAGGTCGCATGACTGGTTCACAGGTTCCTTTGATGGGAAGGGTGATGTCTGTGACCGGACTGGAGTAGGTGATGGTGGGAGGATGTCGGGACAGGTCTTGCATTAAAGTCTATTACAGGGATATGAGCTGTGAGGCAAGGGGTTGGGAGCGGGGTTGTGCAGGGATTGGCGAGGATATTGTGTGGGCGGGAGCAATACCACCTTGGGTAGGACAATTTTCATTTCAGGCTACGATGAGGGGTAGTTGGGCCTCTGGCGGAGAATGTAATTTCGGAAAGATAAGGCATGCAAGATCTGATTTTGAACAAGCTTGGGGGGAGGGTGGGGGGAGGGGCGGGGTAATTACGGTCTGTAAAGGCCACCGTGATACCCTCCGTGTATTTTGAGAGGGGCCATTTGTCACTGCAGATGCAATGGCCACAGGTGGCTAGGCAGTATGGAAGGGACTTCCTGGTATGGAATTGGTGGCAGCTGTTGAAGTGGATGTGTTTCTGGTGTTTGATATGGACAGAGGTACTGATGTAGCCATCTTTGAGGTAGAGGTCAGCATCAATGAAGGTGGCTTGTTGGGTTGCATAGGTCCAGGTGAAACAAATGTAGGAGTAGGTGTTGATGTTCTGGAGGAATGTGGATAGGGTGCGCTCACTCTTGATCCAGATCACAGAGATGCTATCACTGAATATGAACCAGGTGAGGGATTTAGGATTCTGGGTGTTGCGAAGGATTCCTCTAGATGGCCCTTGAATAGTTTTGCATAGGATGGTGCCATGCGGATGCCCATAGCCGTACCCTGGATTTGTTTGTTGGTAATGGCTTCAGAGGAGAAGTAATTGTGGGTGAGGATATAGTTGGTCATGGCAACTAGGAAGGAGGATGTTGGTTGGGAATCTGTTGGGCATTAGGAAAGATAGTGTTTAATTGTGCTAAGGCCATGGGTATTGGAGATGCTAGTGTAAAGGGAGGTTGCATCAGTAGTGGCAAGAAGAGCGCTGTGTGATAAAGGAACAGGAACTGTGGAGAGTCAGTGGAGAAGGCAGGTTGCAGGTACAGTGTGTAAACTTTTAGATGGCAGACCTCTCCGTAGTCCTGAATCGGTAGAAGTCGGTAAACGTCGGGAGGCTTCGGTAGGCACGCAGTTTCGACTGCTGCCAACATTATGTAGCTTACTGTGTTGTACAAGGTAGCCATTGTCGTCTGCTTTGTTATTGTTTTGCGCCGTTTTTATTGAGCAGTTGTGCTGAACATTATCAAAATGAGTGAAGAGGCAGTTGCTGGCCCATCTCAGGAGTCGCCAATAACCCTACCGGTAGTCCTACGGTTAGAAGGAAACCAGTATTACGTAGTGATGCTTGCAAAATTATATTGCGTGTGATTGAATGATGCGAAAGGGAAAGAGAGCAGAAAAAATTGCTTCACCCCATTTACAAATGTTCGGTGAGAGCTGCTACGTACACAGGACAAAGCATGCGTAGCATTGGAAGATTCTAACAGTTTTCCAAGAATCGTCCTGGTGTATCACCACAAACGCCTGGCAAGAAAAGGTGAGTTTCCATTTGAGATATTTTGTCCGCGATCACTTTGAAGGAGCCCCGAATTACCTTATATTTCATTTTTATACTATATGACCTGTTAAAGTATATTTAAACTTTATAATTAATAGTTTAACATTGCGGGGAATGAAATAAAAATTGCGAGCACTGAGAGTCGAACCCGGGTCCGCTGCATGTCAAGCCTTTGCCTAATCAATTGCGCTACGCATGCTACAGTGACGTAATTGTTGAAACATTGTCCATAACTCTTTTCGGGCGTTCGGAGAACAACTCACCAAGGTTTCATTGCAATTGGATAAATGGTTTGTGAGTGCATAGTAGACAAACATACATACATTCATTTATATACATATCAATATAATGGAAGGAAACATTCCACGTGGGAAAAATTATATATAAAAACAAAGATGAGGTGACTTACCGAACAAAAGCGCTGGCAGGTCGATAGACACACAAACAAACACAAACATACACACAAAATTCAAGCTTTCGCAACAAACTGTTGCCTCATCAGGAAAGAGGGAAGGAGAGGGGAAGACGAAAGGAAGTGGGTTTTAAGGGAGAGGGTAAGGAGTCATTCCAATCCCGGGAGCGGAAAGACTTACCTTAGGGGGAAAAAAGGACAGGTATACACTCGCACACACGCACATATCCATCCACACATACAGACACAAGCAGACATATTTAAAGACATTTATATACATATTGATTTTAATGTACATGACGATTTCAGTTTCGTTTATGAACAACATTTAAAGCGAGCTTTACTTCCAAGCCTTTCGTCTGCTTTCGTGTAAGCATGACGCGCAATTTGTAGTGCCAGCACTGCAACTGGTAGGCGTGCCTTGTCCCCCCCAACGGCTCCTCTCTGCTCACCAGCCAATGCTTGCTCCCTCCTCTCCCCGCACAACTCTGCCGTCTTACAGTTAACACACTGTAATAGGCTGAAGGTGTTGGTTTGTGAGAGCAGAGATTCTTTCATTGGGGGCACAGTAACTGGCAACAGTGGGGCATCCTGGGTGGTTGGGTTTACGGACTTCAGGAAACATGTTGAAGGTAGGAGTGTGGGAAGTGGTAGGGGTGGGGAGAGAGATGGACTCTGAGGAGAGGTTCTGGGATGGGCCTAAAGATTTTAGAAGAGACTGAATATCCTGCTGGGTATCTAGAACAGGGCAGGGTTTGTTGGCGGATGAATCTGATAGCTAGTGGAGTCTTTCTGCCAGGTATTCTTGCACTTCAAGACAACAGTGGTGGAGCCTTTGTCAGCAGGTAGGATTATAAGATTGGGATCAGTTTGTAGGTGGTGGATTGCAGTTCTTTTTGCAGATGTAAGGTTAGTTTGCATGTTGAAGGATTTGAGTATGATGGTGAGGAAACATTCAAGGTTAAGAAATTCTGGAAAGTTACAGGGGAGATTTGGGGGCAGTGGGGGTGGATCACAGTTGGATGGAGGCAGGGTTCAACAATGCCCTTTGGTTGAGTCTGATTGGTAGGTTTGGTGATGAAAAAGTGTAGGGACCAGGAGAAGGAGAGAAGATCCTTAACAAATCCTGTACAATTGAATCTGGGAGTGGGGCAAAAGGTGAGGTCTTTTGAAGGGACTGATATTTCTATGGGGCTAAGGCTTTTGGAGGAAAGGTTCATGACTATGTTTCGTGTCTGGTTCTGGATTCTGTGTGGTGGTGGAAGGGAGTTTTGGAGAGTAGAGTAAATATAGTAGGTCTGTGAGGCGGGATTTTTCAGCTATGAGGGGATGTGGGGGAGGTTTGGAGGTTGTTCTAGAGGTGGTGGACAGTGGTAGTCCAAGGTGGGAGAGGGAAGTGAGCACAGTGGACAGTTTTTTGAGGTGACATTGTGCATGTTGGTCTAGTTCCTGGAGGGTAAGAGAATTTTGCAGGTGGAGAGAAGGTATTGCAAGGAGGTTTGGGCGTGATTGATATGGTTTTGCAGAACTGTGTTGGTGAGGGCTAAGGATTGGCAGAATCTGAACACTTGGAGGTCATTTTGGAAGGGAGGGTAGCAACTGGAGATGGGTAATTTGATGGTAAGGCCATTTGAGGGTATTCCATGAGACGAGCAACAACGCAGGAACGGTATGTGGGACTGGGTTCTGGCTAGGGATAAGGGTTCTTTTGTGTATTGATGCAGGTGGAAGGAGCAAGGATCCATGGTGGTGGCAATAATGCAAAAAATATATAAACAACATAGAATTATGTCTGAAAAATTCGCAGGAAACACCCAAATATGTGAGAAAAATCACAAAATGGATGCAACAGATGAAATAAGGGGAAACTAGATGAAATCTGAGGGAATGTGTCGATAGTGAAAGACGAAAACCGACTGATATTGGAGTGAAGCCACAAAGAGATCAAAGAAAAATTATAAATAAAAAGATTTTTACTGTGGGTTGCAGGTCTGTGGGTAGATAAGTGCGAAGAAGGGGGACATCAGAGGTGACTGGATTAGGTGAAATTAGTAGGTGCGAACTGAAATAGAGAGGAGAAGGAGGGGGGGGGGCGGTTGGTAGGATGAGATGCAAGGTCATGTGGCACAGGAAAGATGCACGAAAATACGGGAGAGTGACACAGGTAGAGTGATCAATTTGAAGGTATAGGGTTAATGATATCGGCAGGAGTAATGTGGGACATAAGACGCTACATCAACAATCCGTGTGGTCTTGTAGCTGTCTGTTGTACACGGCTGAGATGGTTGATACAGTGTGGCTCGTAAGTAGAGCGCACATTGTGGTTTGTGAGGCGGCAAGAGAAACACAGGAAAGAAGAGTAAGAAGGAAGGACATTGAATATAGAAATGCATTGAAAAATAGTAACAAAGGAAAACAGCTGTTGGTCAGAATGGAAGAAAAGCTGTCAGGCAAAATAAAACAATGGAAAATCCATGATGTAATGTAACAATATTATGACAAGGATAGTTGCTACTCACCATGTAGCAGAGTCGAGCTTTCGGCCAACAAGGCCTTTGTTGCAAATAGACATAACACACACAAACACACGAGGTGGAGAGAGGTTAGGGTAGCTAGGTGCAATTGGGAGGTTAGATGGAGGGTGAGGGTGGGGTAGAGAGAAGCGGAAAAGGAGAGAAGTAAAAAGACTGTGCATGATGGTGAAAGAGAGGGCTGTGCAGTGCTGGAATGGGAACAGAGGAGGAGCTAGATGGGTAAGGACAGCGACTAACGAAGGTTGAGGTCAGGAGGGCTACTTGAACAAAAGAATTATTGCAGAGAGAGTTCCCATGCACTCAATTCAGAAAGGTGTTGGTGGAAAGGATCCAGATGGCACAGGTTGTGAAGCAGTCATTGAAATGAAGAATTTCGTGTTGGGCGGCATGCTCAGCAACAGTGTGGTCTAGTTGTTTTTTGGCCACACTTTGTGTAGATCAGATGACTGGTTTCACAAATACCCCTACCTTTGATGGGATATGTGATGTTTGTGATCGGACTAGAGTAGGTGGTGGTGGGAGGATATATCGGACAGGTCTTGCATCTAGGTCTATTACAGGGATATGAGCCATGAGGCAAAGAGCTGGGAGCAGGGGTTCTGTAGGAATGGATGAGCATATTGTGTAGGTTCGGTGGGTGGTGGAATACCACCTTGGGAGGTGATATGAAACTTCCTGGCAGATTAAAACTGTGTGCCCGACCGAGACTCGAACTCGGGACCTTT